>NC_137825.1:49571075-49651075 GCF_963921795.1 Nannobrachium achirus
GGGGGTTCGCCTCACAGCTAGAATAATTCTAAAAGAGAAACACTCTGACAGCGAGAGTCCGTGCTTCTGTAACGGAGGTGATGCGAACCTCCCCACCCGGGCTTTGAACCCGGGCCTCCCGCGTTAGCGTCTAATATCTTAACCATTAGTCCAAAGGGATATCCCTATGGATCGAGGGAGATACTAGACTTTTTGAGGCTTCAGGCTGGGGCTGCGACTCTCTCCGCCTCTCCCCACTTCAACAGTGCGGTGCGATAAATCATACAATAGCAATTTTGATCATTACAATGAATAAGAAAAACGAACTAGTTCACTTGAACGATGTTGACGTAAATAATATATCTGAACAGGGAAATATATTTTATATGCACAGATTAAAGCCCTTTGCACACAGACGCATTTTTTTCCGCACGAAAAAAAACGGACGATTTCATTTTTTAAAAGAACACCGGCTCCGAATTTGCCATGCGGCAGGTGGCTGCAGCTGTGCGTTTTTTTTAAGACATCCCTGGACGAGATAACGGGGTCGTGGCACCGCTGCCCCATAATTCTTATCACCTTCCTGGACGTGTTTAGCAGTGGAAGTGTTAATTTAATATGGATATGGAAGACTTTGTTCTTTAATAATGTACTTTTACTAATGTAAAATTACAAATTACACAAAGGTTAATCGGTGTCAGAGAAGAATAATGTTCTATCAGTCATGCTTCAGATACCAATTATTTTAGGATGTTGTACTTTGTAAAGTCTATCATTTAACATACACATGTATCTCTGTTTTCTTGCCTCCTTTTTCTTTAGTATTTGAAAACTTTAGTTACTAGTTACTTTGCGGATAATTATTGCAAAACATACTTTAACCACTTCAGCCCTATATACTGTACATGTCGGCCATTCCAAAATAGACGCTCTACAAGCTCACAATGCGTCACGTTACGACACATTTTGAGCTTGTAGATTCAAAGGATTTACATGCATTTCATACATCGTACTTTTGGTACTTTAAGTCCATTTTGATACCAATACTTTTGTACTTTTACCTCAAGTAAATTTAGAATTCCAGACTTCTACTTGTAACAGAGTATTTCTACATTGCAGTAGTGACACTTTTACTATGATCTATGCGAGCTTGTTGATCTGCTATTTTTGAAAAATCATGATATTTTTTTTGCAAGTCTTTGAATATATCTTTTTAAAAGCGAACATTTGCAACTCAAATATTTGCTTCTTGGTGGTCCCTGGAACAACATATTTTTTGATGGGTGTCCGCGGCAAAACATGTCATTTTGGGGTTCCTTGACATGAAAAAGTCTGAGAACCACTGATTTAGAAGAAGGATTTAGCAAGACATTTATAGAGTCGGGTAAAAGATATTCAAAGACTTGCACTTAACATAATGGTTAAAGTGGTTCAAGTCTAAAGTAACACAGATTTGCGTTCAGGCCAGAGGCAGGTATGGCACGCGCGCACCAGTCATGTTGCCATACCTTAGCTTTTGCTGAACTGACCCCACTGGTTCAGGCCTAAACATGCGAGTACCGTTCCCCACCCTCCAGATCCTGGCCTATGGGGACATGAACCATGAGTGGGTGGGCAACGAGTGGCTGCCCAGCCTGGGTCTGCCCCAGTACCGCTCCTACTTCATGGAGTCCCTGGTGGACGCCCGCATGCTGGACCACCTCACCAAGAAGGAGCTGAGGGGCCAACTCAAGATGGTGGACAGCTTCCACAGGTCTGACATTGGTCTTTGTGTTGTTTCTAAGCAGAGGCCAATTTAAAAAATAGACGTAATAGGGAATAAGTCTTCTGTTTCTTGGTTTTCCCAGACTAAATATTCTCAGTTTGAACTGGAATGTATTGATAGTATATATCGCACTTACTGTATATTAGGGCATTCACGGATATTGATTTTTAGTATTCGAATTATTCGACCTCAAAGTATTCGAATAGTCGAATATTTGACAGGACTGGCCAAACTGTCAAATATTAAGTAAGCAAGAGGCGACCATTGTGAAAATAGCAGATCTACATGCTCACAACGCCTTGTGTTGCGAGGCGTTGTCAGCATGTAGATCTGCTATTTTCACAATATTTATCTGCGGAACCGAGTCACATTAAATGTAATACCTACAATTCCAAGTGCTTGTCAGGGTGGGGGTCCCCAGTTCAAATATGTTTATTTTGGGGGTCACGGCCTAAAAAGGTTTGAGAACCCCTGGTATAGAGCATTAACAAATTCATCCACCAGGGGCAATGACAACTCATTCTTTTGACTTCCTGTCTAGCCAAGCTTTATAAACTTTACTAGACTATATATTCTTTAAAGAGAAAACAGTAAAAAAAAAAAAAAAAAGCGAATATTCGACTTCGGTGAACAACGTCGAATAGTGACTTTGATATTCGAATATTCGAATATTTGCTGAATGCCCTAGTACATATTCATGTAAGTGTGCATGTATACTGTGTATGCACAGTATACAGTAAAGCGCCTTTTCCACTGACATGGCCCAACACCACACCACTCCACACCGCCCACTTGTGCCAGGTTTTCTACTACAAGGACCTGGGTAGAGTGGTGTGAAAGTGGTATTAAACGTGCTACTAAAAAGCATCCAATCTTGAGTAGGTCTGAGCTAGGCCAAACAGGGCCAAACACTTTTCATTTAGACCACCAGGATATAGTTGTAATACATGATAATAGATTCCATTGTGTTATAATCTATTATAGTGTACATTATAGTTATCATAGTAATACATTCATACTTTATAGTGTATTATAATCACAGAATAATCCATTATAGTGTAGTATAATTAGGATAGTTGTAATACAAATTTATATTGTATTATAATCACAGTTAAAAGGGTCAATTTAAGTTTCTTACCGATAGGGGTACTTTTGTGTAATGGAAAATGTAGATATTTTTATGTGGTGCGGTGTGGTGTCGTATAGTGTGGTGCTAAAGCTGCAGTCGAGAAGGGGCTTAAGTACCCTTCCCCCCTCAAAAAATGGGGTTCCCCCTAAAGCCACTAGCCTGGCACGGACAGACTATCACTGCGTGACGTTACATTTATTGCACTGACAGATTTGTCTGGTTTCGGTTCCCAGGCTATAAAGCCACAGAGTCATTTGAAAATGACACGTTACTTCACTGTGGGGTGAAGTGGGGTAACGTGTCAACCAACGATGTAACTTCATTAGTCAGTGACTCAGTCAGTCAGCGACATTTGCATTTAATGGGCTGGCCTCACTGTTGACCGCTGCTCTTTCAAAGTGATTCAGCGTGACACCCTCATGGCTCTTCAATTACATACTCAGCATCTCCAGAAGGCCTTCTCAGTGGTTCCACTCGACACACTCCAAACTTGTCACACACTAGCAGCGTTTACACGACGCTGCTTCCACAACGCCGCTTCCACGAGAAATCCGCAAAATTAAATGTCAGATATGCCTTCCGTTGAGACAAGTACAGCATTTTCGGGGGTTTGAAACGCAAGATAGTAAATCTGAATTTTTTAGTGAAAATCTGTGGCTATTTTAAGTATGTTTTTGATGCCAATATTTTCGTACTTTTACTTTTTTTCTTAGTCCTCTGTCAAAGTCAAATAACATGGAGATTGTCTGACGTCAGTGGTTCTTTTCCGATAGGGTCAGTATGCACTATGGTATCATGTGCTTGAAGCGCTTGAACTACGACAGAAAGGAGCTGGAGAGGAAGAGGGAGGACAGTCAGCATCAGAACCAAGGTGAGTGTAATCCTACTCTACCAGCAGTAAATGGTAAATGCCTGGTGCATTTATATAGCGCTTTTATCCAAATAGTCAGGGAAAATTTGCTGAATAGCCTACCTATCAAATCTGGGAATAAATTCCTTACCAAACAATTTCTTCACTAATGTGTTCGTAAAGGTGTCTAGTAACATAATCTAACAAAGATTGAAATTCAACATCCCTCGGAGAATCTTTGTCAGCTAGGGTAATTCTGGGTCTCATTCACTTACTACACACTATACTATAAGGGAAAAAATCAAACCTCGGTTCGAAGTGAAGCGGTGAATTTTTATTCTATGTGTTCTAGAGCTGTGAAATCTGTGTTCTAGATCTATACATTTTGTGTTCTAGATTTATACTTTCTATGTGTTTTAGTTCATTCATTGAATGAATTAATGATTTTGTCTGGAGGGCCAAATTGTCATGTGAAGCTTGACCAATCCTCAATACTGCATTCACAGGACAGCGGCTTTTCACCGCTTCAGAAATTACTCCCAAGAATATGCTTTAAGTGGGATGTGAGGGGTCTAACTAGGTGTTTTTAATTATTCTGAATCCATTGCAAGCATTTGTTTTGCACGAAAACATTCCTTGGGCAAGAACATTGACCCCCATACCACTGTGAAAAGTGATGACTCATCACTAAACCTATAACCATCCACACTTAGCCGTGTTTGCCGCCTGGGTTTAGGGCAGGGGTCTTCAACGTTTTCAGGCCAAGGACCCCTCAGCTCTGAGAGAGATGAAGCAGGGACCCCCACTACATCAAACATGTACTGTACATTATTTCTCATACAGTTTAGACTTGACAGCACTATCATCTGTGTAGGTTGGATTAATGTGTATTTTCATATATTTAACCGCTTGAACCGTCAATACCTACTAGTTAGTCTGCTCTTCTTTTCCCTCTACACCAAACCTCTGTGCCAAAAAATAGCTCACAACGCCTCGCGCTGTGAGGCATTGTGAGCTTGTAGATCGGCAATTTTTTGGCTAATGTTCCACTAAGAATAGGTGTAACAGAGGTGATCCGAACCTCCGCACCTGGCTTCGAACCCGGGTCTCCCGTGTGAAAGTCCAATGTCTTAACCATTACTCCAAAGGGATATCCTTATGGAAAAAGGGCAGATATCAGACTTTTGAGGCTTCAAGGCTGGGGCTTACTACTCTCTCCGCCACACTCACCCCACCTTTGACCTCCTCCTACAGGGAAGCCCAGATCCGGGTCACGGCACCAATGTAACAGAGGTGATCCGAACCTCCCCACCCGGCTTCGAACCCATGTCTCCTGTGTGAAAGTCCAATATCTTAACCATTACTCCAAAGGGATATATCCCTATGGAACGAGGGTAGATACTAGACTTTTGAGGCTTCAAGGCTGGGGCTGCGACTGTCTCCGCCACATAGGGATGCTATCGGGTTCAAGTGATGTAAAAAACATGATCACACAAAGATTTGGCGGACTCCCTGTACATAGTAACTCTGAGGACAGCCTAGGGGTCCCGGACCCCCTGTTGAAGACCCCTGGTATAGGGTGATATGGTCGAGAGGTCGTTCACTTTCCAACCGGGGTGATAACAGCACTCGCTCCGTCTGCCCCTATCTCCGCAGATGTGATGGTATGGTCCAATGAGCGAGTGATGTGTTGGGTGCAGACGATTGGTCTGAAGGAGTTCGCGGACAACCTAACGGAGAGCGGGGTCCACGGGGCCCTCCTGGCACTAGACGACACCTTTGACTACACGGACCTGGCCCTCCTTCTCCAGATACCCAATCAGAACACACAGGTAACCCACCCACCAGTGTTGGGGAAGTTAAAGATACATGTAACTGAGTTACGTAACTAAGTTACATTTTGCTGTAACTTGCTGGTAACTGAGTTACATTCATATTTCTGTAACTCGTCAAGTAACTGAGATACTTTTTGGGTCATTGTTGGCTCAAGTTACAAGTTACAAGAAGTTACAAGCGAAGTTATAATTTTACGATCAAATGTCCTCAACAGATCATCATTTTCTTATTTGTTTAACTTTATTTTAGGAACACAGATGTTTACTAAAGAAAATGTCAACCTTTTTGAAATAAAATATAAAACTCAGTTGAGAGGCATATTTCTGCTGGCATTTGACTCTTTTTTGTAGGATATTATATTTTATATTTATTTTTTATACACCAAATGTACATTCTCAATTTAACGCTGACAAAACATAAAATAACTCAAATTACCCAAGTTACTTTTTCTATGTAACTTGAAACTTCATAAGTTATATTTCTCCAGGGGCATAACTTTAACTTGATCAAGTTACTGCCATGGTGAGTTACTTGTAACTGTACAAGTTACGCCTTCAAAGTAACTTCCCCAACACTGCCACCCACTTACCCAATCACAACACTCAGGTTACCCGACACATACCAAATGGGCGTTGACACTAAGGGTTGCCCACCTTCCCCTAGCAGGTAAATAAAACTTTGGGACAGGTGGAGTTTGCTTTCCGGTTCCCTGACCGGGCAAGTGCTCGTTAGAGAGTTGTATATAGACTGAATACCCATAATATGCTGTTTTCACTGTTGCTACACTGAAAAATTACAAAATAACAAGTGTGAACCCATAGTCATATTATTTGGCATGCAAAATTAGATATGATTTTTTTTAATCGAAAATAAGTGTTAAATTGAACGATAATTCAAATTTCACCTATCATTTTATAATGGACAATTTACTTTTCGGGCAAGTAGACATGCCCTTTGGGCAAGTAGAACACGACCTGTCCGACGGGCAAGTGCCTCTGAGACCTTAGTGTCAACTAGAGCTGGGATACCTCTGAGACCTTAGTGTCAACTAGAGCTGGGATACCTCTGAGACCTTAGTGTCAACTAGAGCTGGGATACCCGACCGAAAACCTGCGGGGGCCCGTCGGTACCCGAGGGTTCGAGCTCGGGGCGGAATCATTTTCATAATTAATGGTCGGACGTCGATTCGGGTCGGACATATTGTTGATATAGCCTAAGGTAAACTCTAAAGTAAACGTGTTGTTGTGATGAAGGGAACTCGCAGCTTATAGACCTACTTCGGTGTCACGGAGTGGTCCATGCAAAAAGTGGCTGATCTACAAGCTCTCAACGACCGTCATGTTTCAGGACTAAATGCGCGCGCGACGCATTGGGGGCTTGCAGGCTATTTCTCAGACGGAGAAACTTGCAGAATGAGTGTGCTGTGCAGCGAGTCACTGTAGTCAGACCAGACGTGCAGCATAGTGCATGTTACTATTTATATTATTTAATAATCAACGTACAGTACTATTTAAAACACTTTCACAAGCCACAGCGTGGCTTAATATTCATATTAAGTGTAACAAGCAGCCAAGCTGCATGCTCTGAACATAAGAATGCGTTTGCTAGACTATAGTCAGTGTAATCCGCGGCTTCCTCAAAGAAAAAGAAGGAGGGGAAAAAGCGGTGGGAAATATAAGGGTGCAGGCCTCGGCACAGGTCGGGCGCATTTTCATGATTAATGCTCGGACGTCGATTCGGGGCGAACAAAATACTGGCGGACAAGTTTTGGAACGGACAGAAAAAATGGGCCCGATCCCAGCTCTAGTGTCAACCCCATCATAATACACAGCTATCCCCGTCCACACCCAATCAGAAGACACATGATGTGATATGATTTGGCATCTAGATACCAAATCATATCACACGGGTATCTCTGTGTCTGCGCATCACGCGACGACCTACTCAACTGGTCACGCCGCCATATTATTCAAGGACTTATCTCTTACGAATGCTGTCAGAAATCCACATTGCCACCACCTGCCGTTATCCCCTAATGTCTAGATTATCGCAATCTTCAGCACCCTTAATTATCTTAATTATGATCTTAAAACGCTCCTTGTGTGTCTCGTCTCAGGCGAGACAGCTCCTGGAGAAGGAGTACAACGCTCTCATCATCATGGGAACCGAGAGGAGACCGGATGAGGTAAGACCACGCACAGGGGTGTCGCACCAAATTCTGGGCCCTGGGTACTTCAACTATTGAAAAATAGCAGACATACAAGCTCACAGCGCGGCACCGAGTGCCGCGTGTGAGCTTGTATATCTGCTATTTTTCAATAGCTAAAGTATAACAATAATTAAGGCCCCTCCGCCTTGGGCCCTAGTAACTAAGTCCCACTTTCCTCCCCCCCCCCCCCCCCCCTTGTGACGCCCTGGTTGACAGTTGGACGGCACCAAGACGTTCACGCGCTCGCCCTCATGGAGGAAGATGTTCAGGGAGAAGGACCTCCGCGGCGTCACCTCGGACTCCTCAGAGACGCTGCCCGCCAACTTCCGTGCCTCTGCTATCTCCACCCCTTCTGTCACCCTGAGGAAAGTCCAAAGTGAAGGTATGGAGTTGGGCCGAACACTTAAAGATGGGCTGCCATGATTTTTCTTCCCCCCCTAAAACATGATGACCAGGTATTATGACCAGTAAGACTCCCTAATCGGGGGATAAGCGACTGTCGGGTCGCAGAGTGATTTTAGGGCAAAATCTGTAGGAGCAGTGTCCAAAAATGTGGTTGAAAAAATCGGCCTGATGGTGGCGCTATATGGGACAGATCCATGTTGATGAGATGAGTGTAGACATACTATGTACCGATTTGCGTGATTTTAGGGCAAAATTTGCAGGAGCAGTGTCCAAAAATGTGTTTTGCAAGAATCAGCCTCATGGTGGCGCTAGAAGAGGGCCATGTGAGAATTGATGGGTGGAGGTTGTGGTTTGGCAGGCAAGGAGTGTGTGTGCAAAATTTGGGCAACGGTTGCGGAGATATGAGCAGGGCAAAAGTGTGACGTGTGACAGACAGACAGACTGACTGACGGACTGACTGACTGACTGACTGACGGACAGCTGGTCGAGGTTTTGAGTTTTTTTTTTTTTTTTTTTTCAAAAAAGTGAACAGAAAGTGTTAAAATTATGTTTTTATGTGGCCACACCCACCTGTTCATTAAGTATGCCTGGTTGTCAGATGGGTGGTGACCCAGCTGAAGTTAGCCACACCCACAGTGTTGGGTGTATGGTAAACGGTGGGGGGATGATTTGATGATGTCATTAACTCAGTGTTTTTTCGATCAGGCCTTTTGACTCAGAGGCTTTCAGCTTTTAGGAAGAAACCCAAAATAGTCAAGGAAGGCAAATTTGCACATTATAACCCCACCCGGTGGGCACGACCTCTTTAAGTTGACGCACACACACTCACACTCACAGCTTTAACTGTAAAAAAAAAGAAGTTTATCCAGAAAGATGGAAAGAAAGTCGTACAAGTACTATAGTCTGGTTGCCCTGTTAGGGTAACCACACTAACTAGAAAGATGCAATTCTGGGAAATTGCAAGTGTGGTTGCCGTGACGCGAGTCACACTTGCAAATTAATTCTGTCCTTGTCCCTTTCATGCCCATATATGGAGTTCCCTGATGTCATCAATACAAGTAAAACGCCCTAAATGGCGATTAGCAACCGCCAGGTCGACAGAGAGTGGCATGCAGATCGATCATGCAAACGGACATGGCCTTTGTGATCACGTGGGGAAAATTCTTGTCATTTGGACAAACGGTTCCAAAGTTACAGGAAAATGAAGAAAACCTGGCACCGCCATCTTGCCCACCCCTGCCTTTCCTCCAGTGGCTCTCTGGCGCCATCTGTTGGAGGCTATAGGAACAAGAGGAAAGGAAATGACACATGTCATTTTCTCTACCCCTCGATTCCAGCTGGCAGATTCGTTGCACATCTAGTTTACAGTTTAGGCATTTAGCAGACATCTAGCCTTCTGATACCTTCCTATGATCCCTCATGTCTTCTTTAGTTATGGCAATTGTCTAACATACTGTTAACATACTTTTTCTGTTCTTGATATAATGGCTTTATTTGCTCTGTCCTTTCTTTCAGTGAACTCTGGTCCAAGGGGTGAGTCGGGGTCTGTGAGAACATATTCCTGCTAAAAGATAAGCACACAGGTGAGAAAAGCACCTCTATTTATTTACACATTGCTAAATGCCTAAATAGTTCTTGCTGTCCTGGCAAGAAAATAATAATAATAACAGTTCCAATGGTTCTAATGGAGTCATGACATTCTTAGTCGCAAGCTCTAAGGCCTTGTTCACATAGTTAAGGGATATACCTTGTTGGTTCCTTATCCTTATCGGTTCAGAACCAAAATAAGAATTAATTTCCCACAATGCTTTGCGTGAAGTGGGCGGTGTCACTGCAGACCAGAGTCTCTGATGCAGACTACGAGTGAGACCCCGCCCTGTGGCATCGCGGCACGGCCGTTCTGTCCTATTGGTTGGCGGTTGAACCCCGCGCCTTTGTCTCATCAAGGCTTCTCCCTGCAGCTTGGCTGCTCCTGGCTGCTCGCCTACAACTTACCTTATGAAAACCTCTTCCCTTAAAACCAGCCTTAAGGAAAGCCTAAAGCAAGCTTCCCTTATCAAAACATGTGACTTCCATAGGGAAGGAATTGAACGGAGCTTTACCCCCCGCCTCCCCCAGGTTAAGGATATGGAATGTTACTTAAATGTGTGTCGGCGGCCCCATACTTTTTATTGCTTAAAGGAGGACTTACCACTTTTCAACCTGTCTTCATATAATAGGTCCTCACTAATGTCCATAATAAAATAGCACATTTTTTTCTACTCAGTCTGGGTCTCATAGGAGAGCAGCTGTCAAATCCTTCCACCGGTGACATCATCGTTTCACAGATTTCTTTTAAACAATATTTTTGAAAAAAAAAATATTTCGATTTTTATTATCACGAGAACAATGGCTTCCACTTTAACATTGCAACTTTTCAGGAATAGAAAGCCTGCAGTTTCTATTAGCTTGCATTTCCCATTGATGATGTCACCGGTGGAAGGATTTGACCCACCCACAGCTCTCCTATGAGACCCAAACTGAGTAGAAAAAAATTGTGATATTTTATAATGAACATTAGTGAGGACCTATTATATGAAGATAGGTTGAAAAGTGGTGAAGTCCTCCTTTAACCACTTTCACCTTGCCATCTCTATTTTCAGCTGGCCATTATAGGCAACGTTTCTGAAAGTACAAGATAGGGCATAAGTGGATACACATTTGTAAAACCCCAACATATTTGTAAAGTGTGACCAATAGCACTGACCAAAAAAGGAGAGCGGGACTGCAGCACACATGGGGAAATGGTGGTGACTAAATCTGGGGAAAACCTTTTTCCCTCAATTCATCATCCAATTTTATTATCATGTCATCATCATGAATGAGAGCAGTTGTTGATTTCTGTGTTTTTGTCGTCATTTTATAGACAACCCCTCCCCTCCTCCCCATCCGAACCCAAGAAAAAAGAAGAGAAAAAAAAGAAGCTAATTTTTGAAAGAAGAAAAAAATAAAAATAAAGCGGATCTACAGTATACGTCAAGATGGACACTAGAAGATGACCAACCGGACGTCTCAGAGAATCAAAGAGAAGCGAGTGAATGATATCTGACCAGATGACAATATTAGAATAGAACGAGTGAACGTCTGTCTGTCTTTTCCCATCCACCCCCCTTCCCCTCTCTCTCTCCATGGTCCACAGTTGTGGCATGAAGCTGTATGATGCTGTAGAAAGTGACTCCATCGCCCCACCAACCTCCCCCCATTGTGAGTTCATCCTCCGTTCCCAGTGTGAGATGGCAATATTGACACGAGGTGTTCCGATCTTTTGTTTTTCTTTTTCCCATTGATCAATACATTCCCCGATCTAGAGAATGATGCCCTCCTTCTCCTCCTCCCCCAGTTGTTACTTTATACCCCAGTGTTTCTCAAACTTTGACATTTCAGGGTCTCCCCGTAAGTGTGCAAATGGAACCAAATGGACCCGTCTGTAAGGGTCAATTTAGTCCCCCAGGGTTCCCACGGTCGTGAAATTCCCGGCAATATTTTGAGATTAGGGGGGGGGGGGGGGGGGGGGGGAGAAATCCAGTACTGGAAAAGGTTTGGAATTGATCAAGGGTCCTGGAAAATGATTTGGCGAAGGGTTTTGTTAATGAAAAACATTTTCTAAATCATGTACAGTAGGCCTATAACATTACACGAAATATGTAGCATAAGTAGTTTTTCACCGAATGGGCTGCAGAGTGACTGCAGCCTAACAAAAAAGAAAAGGTCTACTATGCCCTAGGATAGGTGGTGTAGAAAAGAACTGAGATCTAAACATTTGGAATGGAATTATGCCATGATACCATTTAATGATTTATGTGTGTGACACTGCCCGTCTTTGGGCATTGTACATAGGAGTAAAGCCCCTATCAGAGTCGGTACCGCGGTTAAGAGCTATCCACCGCGGTGTAGTCTTTTTGAGTCATAAAACTACAACGTTAGGTCATTCCTCGCGGTGAAGAGCTTTCCACCGCGAGTCCCGACACATCTCTCTGTTTTTCAGACAGTTTTTCAGACTTTCAGACAGATAGGCTCTTCACACTGATTGGTCGACCTGGACCAGTCAGTCACGGTGAATAGGACTTCACCGTGACTGACTATGATGGCCTTCACTTATTTTCTGACTTGAGGTGGAAAGTGTTCCACCTAAAATTTGCGGTGGATAGCTCTTCACCTTGGACTATGATGATTATGGCACTGAATCATTGATATAGGCCTGGAAATTGGGTTAAATATTCTGGGAAAGGTTTTGGAAAGTCAATTGGTAAAAATGTGTGGGAACCCTGGACTCCCCCTCAAGGAACCCACAGAGTCCCTGGAATCCACTTTGAGAACCACTGCTAAAGTCTACCAAGTAACATGACAAGTATAGTATGGATAGTAGGACAGACAGACAGAGAGAGAGGTAGGTTTAGATGCGCAGCAGCCATTTTGGAGAGAAGTTGGGTCTCTTCTCACTTCCAGGTGTTACCAATGATACTAATGAAGGCTCTGTTCCATTTCATGTAGCACAGTGGTTCTCAAACATTTTATTTCAATGACTCCCATAACTCTGTGAGCATACAAATGGAACCAAATGGACCCTTACGGGTCCATTTGGTTCCATTTGTATGCTCTCAGAGTTACACACCTTTTAAGGGGTCATTTGGAACCCCCAACTGGACCACACTTTCAAACAGTGTTTCCAGTGAGCCAACATCAACAGTATCAGCAACCTCACTCTCTTTGACCGGAATGGAACAGAGCCTTCATTAGTATCATTGGTAACACCTGTGAAGGAAGTGAGAGGGGACCCAACTTCTCTCCAAAATGGCTGCTTTGCATAGCAATGTATACCTTGGCTACAGGGGGAAAAAATAAGATGTACTCCTTAAAATAAATTCACAATGCCTGTTGCTAAGGTATACCTTAGCTTTTGCTGAACCGGTGCCACTGGGTAGGTTTCGACGGGAGCTGTTCGAGGAGAGTGTACATGGGGGGAAGTGAATTTATTATATGTTCTTAAGCCATAACAGACAATGTGAGATGCACAAAATGTGAATAAGAAAGATGATGGGACAATTAGTGAAGTGCATTATGACAAAATCCTGTTCAGACAACGACAAAACAAAAAAAAAAGTTAAGCGTTTGTGTTAATATGCATGCTAAAACAAAACCATTTTAGAGTGAAAGAAAATGACGTTAATCATCTAACGATGTGGAAGCTTGGGTAAGGAATTTGTAAAATGTGTGTATTTTATTTTTTATCATTTTTGTAATGATAACTACTATTGTATGTATGTACAGTATGTATGTGTGTGTGTGTGTGTGTGTGTGTGTGTGTGTGTGTGTGTGTGTGTGTGTGTGTGTGTGTGTGTGTGTGTGTGTGTGTGTGTGTGTGTGTGTGTATGTATTTGAACCGTACGTTCATTTCATACTTAGTTAAGACTGAGTGTACTTTCATTTTAGGTTGGGAAGAGTAAATATGTTTTAAATTATGAACATTTAAGATATGCTACTTGTATGTGTACATTTTGACAAAACAAATTGTGTTATGATTTAAATTAATATTATTAATGGAGAGTAGTGATGATAATTGAATATAATAAGATAACAATAATGATGATTGTAAAAGCTGTAATTAAAAAAAGATACCTGTACAATGTGCTTGCAGGATTTATTTCACAATTTCCCTTGATAACAGTACATTTTTACGGTCAATCCAAGACTCACCTCTTCAGACTACACCTTAGCCCATATCACTTGCTGTAGCACCTGCCATAGCCTTGACAACCTTGCATTTCTTCTATTATTTTTTTGTAACCCATTTTTCGCCCAGTGTCAATTGACTATAAGCTGTAATCCTGGGCTCTGCTCTCCTTCTGCCAAGCTGGGGAGAGCCCCGAACTGAGCTCATGCTTCCTTCAATGCATGAGGAGTGAGCAGGCCGCTTCATTTCAGCTGACGGGGGAGGAGTGAGCAGGCCGCTTCATTTCAGCTGACGGGGGAGTTTCCCCGGTGGGACGTAACGCGTAGAAGGAACACGTTATTCCAACCACTCAGTTCCTTTCCCCTCCATCAGGCGCCCCGGCTGGCCAGGGGAAGGCAGTATAGAGACCAGGATTACTGCATGTTTTTGTGAGGGTACACCCTAGGGAACACAGGGAGAACATGCAAACTCCGCACAGAAAGGCCCTTTCGCCAACCCGACATAGGGTATGGGCACTGATGACACAGAGGAGAGAACACACCCACAGCGTCCCCCGGTGGGAATCGAACCCAGGACCTCCTAGCTGGGCCACCGTGCCCCACGAACCTTGCAGGTTTGTGCAAAGGCTAAAATGTAATTTAGACATGTTATGTAGACAGTCATTTGTCACTCTGATCTAACGCGGACCGTTTCTGTAGGCACATGCATTGGCGGACCCGGAGAATCTCTCCGGGAGTCTCCGGCCAATAGCATGTGTTTTCCTCCCCCCACCCCGCTCTGCCCCTCTGCTCAGCTCAAAGAACGCTGCTGCGTCATGACGTCAACACATGCGGTGCGACGCCTCCCCTCTGCAGTGATTTTAACGCGTTCGCCCAGGCTTAAGCCTGGGTTTCCGAGGCTAGTCATTTGTAGACCTGGCATCCTATGGTGTGTATGGTTCAATCAAATTTTGTATCAAAGTACATAATAGATGATAGGTTCTAGGTTTACCTATGATCCTGGAAAACCGGGAGAGCACCGAGCAACCCTGTTAGACCAACCCTGTTACATTAGAGTCAACCCTGTTACACCCTGTTACATTAGTGTCAACCCTGTTACATTAGTGTCAACCCTGTTACATTAGAGTCAACACTGTTACATTACAGTCAACCCTGTTACATTAGTGTCAACCCTGTTACATTAGTGTCAACCCTGTTACATTAGAGTCAACCCTGTTACATTAGTGTCAACCCTGTTACATTAGAGTCAACCCTGTTACATTAGTGTCAACCCTGTTAGATCAACCCTGTTACATTAGTGTCAACCCTGTTACATTAGTGTCAACCCTGTTAGATCAACCCTGTTACATTAGAGTCAACCCTGTTACATTAGTGTCAACCCTGTTACATTAGTGTCAACCCTGTTACATTAGTGTCAACCCTGTTACATTAGAGTCAACCCTGTTACATTAGTGTAAACCCTATTAGATCAACCCTGTTACATTAGAGTCAACCCTGTTACATTAGAGTCAACCCTGTTACATTAGAGTCAACCCTGTTACATCAACCCTGTTACATTAGCGTCCCTGTACATTCATTGTAATTTCTGGATTCATATAAAGAATTAAAATGTCTGTGAGTATACGTGTGTGTGTGTGTGTGCGTGCGTGCGTGCGTGCGTTCAAATCTCACTCCTCCTATGTTGCTCTTTTATTTTAACATTTCTTTCAAGGTTTAAATATAAAAGAGTAAGTCAAAAGCACTGGAAAATGAATCTAGTGGTCTAAAGATCAGACCCTCAGTTCAGAGGTCTCATTTTCAAATCCGAGTTCTTACAGATCATTGTTACTTTTCAAGGTTAAAATACAAAAGAAGTATTCAAAGCACCAGAAATAGTCTGCTGTGGGAGATGGTGTAGTGGTTTACACATCAGACTCTGAATGCAGAGGTCACATGTTCAAATCCATTCCTGTAGTGCTTTGACCTTTTCAAGGCTAAAATAGAAGAGAACAACTCAAAAGCACCAGGAGATACCTGTTGAGGGCCCAAAGGTGCCTTGGCTCAATGGTATGGTCGCTTGATTGGTTGTCCCTGTTACAGGCAGGTTTCAGACAGGTTCAAGTCCCATGCCCAAGGTACACAGAGGACCATTGTGGAGGGGTGTCCCTCCCCCTGTTTCCTGAGAGCTAAAGGTGGGGGGTTATATCTGAAAGAACTCTGTCCAACAGAACTTTTACAGAAAAAAATTCTTACCTACATGCCTTGGGAGCACTGGAAGAATTTGAGAAAATTGAGACAATTTTAGCCTTAAAAAGGTCAATGTACTCCGAAGATGGACTGTAGGTTGAGTGGGACTTGAACATGGAACCTCTTAGCTGAGAGTCTGAGCATTAGACCATCAGGCCATCTCCTGCTGTAAATGTGTTCTGGTGCTTTTGAGTACTTATGTTGTATTTTAACCCTGAAAAGATCCAAGTAATAGAGCAGCAATTAGTAGGTTGACTGGGTTTTAAACACAGAACCTATGCACCTTAAGTCTGATCTTTAGACCACTACACCATCTCCAACCTAAAAAACATCATGTGCTTTTGAGTAATTATTTTGTACTTTACCCATGAAAATGTCAAAGTAAAACAGCAATGTAGGATGATTGAGATTTGTACATGGAACATCAGCAATGAGAGTCTGATCTTTAGACCACTACTCCATCTCTCACTACCTTTTGAGTGCTCTTGAGTAATCCTTTTGTATTTGAACCTTGAAAAGCTTAAAATTCAAAATAATTACCCAAATCACCAGGAGCCATCTATGTTGAGAGATGGTGTAGTGGTCTAGACATTTGACTCTCGGTGCAGAGCTTCTGTGTCCAAATCTCACTCCTCCTATGATGCTGTTTTACTTTTACATTTCTTTCAAGGTTAAAATACAAAAGAGTTAGTCAAAGGCACTAGAAAATGCATCTAGTGGTCTAAAAATCAGAGTTCTCGTACAGATCATTGTTGTTGCTTTTCAAGGTTAAAATACAAAATAACTATTCAAAGCACCAGATATAGTCTGCTGTGGGAGATGGTGTAGTGGTTTACACATCAGACTCTGAATGCAGAGGTCACATGTTCAAATCTATTCCTGTAGTGCTTTCACCTTTTCAAGGCTAA
This sequence comes from Nannobrachium achirus, assembly GCF_963921795.1. Taxonomy (NCBI): domain Eukaryota; kingdom Metazoa; phylum Chordata; class Actinopteri; order Myctophiformes; family Myctophidae; genus Nannobrachium; species Nannobrachium achirus. Next base: position 49,588,092 of record NC_137825.1, read on the forward strand.
AATAGAAGAGAACAACTCAAAAGCACCAGGAGATACCTGTTGAGGGCCCAAAGGTGCCTTGGCTCAATGGTATGGTCGCTTGATCGGTTGTCCCTGTTACAGGCAGGTTTCAGACAGGTTCAAGTCCCATGCCCAAGGTACATGGAGGACCATTGTGGAGGGGTGTCCCTCCCCCTGTTTCCTGAGAGCTAAAGGTGGGGGGTTATATCTGTAAGAACTCTGTCCAACAGAACTTTTACAGAAAAAAATTCTTACCTACATGCCTTGAGAGCACTGGAAGAATTTGAGAAATTTGAGACAATTTTAGCCTTAAAAAGGTCAATGTACTCCAGAGATGGACTGTAGGTTGAGTGGGATTTGAACATGGAATCTCTTAGCTGAGAGTCTGAGCATTAGACCATTAGGCCACCTCTCACTGTAAATGTGTTCTGGTGCTTTTGAGCAATTATGGTGTATTTTAACCTTGAAAAGATCCAAGTGTTAGAGCAGCAATCCTGGTCTTAAGTGTGACGTTGTTTTGTAGGCGGAGACACGTGGGGGCTGAGCGTCTCCAGTCCCTATCTTTCACCATTCAAAACAACAAACTTGGAACCCGTGAATCTTTTTTACTATACGCTTATTTTTCAGAAAGGAACCATTGGGAGTTAAAAGGAGTCATAATGCTTCAAACTAGAATATTTTATTCATGTAATTGTTCTCCCACGGGCGGATCCATTGAAAATAGCGAGGGACACAGCACTGCGCATATTAACAATACAACTGCTGCCCCCACCCGGAAGTGGCGGGTCTGACTCTGACTACAAAATTACGCCACGGCTTAAGAGCAGGATAGGTAGGGTGACTGGGTTTTGAACAGAGAACCTCTGCATCTAAAGTCTAATCTTTAGACCACTACACCATCTCCAACCTACAAAATGGTGGGTGCTTTTGAGTAATTATTTTGTACTTTAACCATGACAATATCAAAGTAAAACAGCAATGTAGGAGGATTGAGATTTGTACATGGAACATCAGCAACGAGAGTCTGATCTTTAGACCACTACTCCATCTCCAACCTGAAAAACATCATGTGCTTTTGAGTAATTATTTTGTACTTTACCCATGAAAATGTCAAAGTAAAACAGCAATGTAGGAGGATTGAGATTTGTACATGGAACATCAGCAATGAGAGTCTGATCTTTAGAACACTACTCCATCTCTCACTACCTTTTGAGTGCTCTTGAGTAATCCTTTTGTATTTGAACCTTGAAAAGCTTAAAATACAAAATAATTACCCAAAAGCACCAGGAGCTATCTACGTTGAGAGATGGTGTAGTGGTCTAGACATTTGACTCTCGGTGCAGAGCTTCTGTGTCCAAATCTCACTCCTCCTATGATGCTGTTTTACTTTTACATTTCTTTCAAGGTTAAAATACAAAAGAGTTAGTCAAAAGCACTAGAAAATGCATCTAGTGGTCTAAAAATCAGAGTTCTCGTACAGATCATTGTTGTTGCTTTTCAAGGTTAAAATCCAAACAAGTATTCAAAGCACCAGATATAGTCTGCTGTAGGAGATGGTGTAGTGGTTACACATCAGACTCTGTATGCAGAGGTCACATGTTCAAATCCATTCCTGTAGTGCTTTGACCTTGAATGCAGAGGTCACATGTTCAAATCCATTCCTGTAGTGCTTTGACCTTTTCAAGGCTAAAATAGAAGAGAACGACTCAAAAGCACCAGGAGATACCTGTTGAGGGCCCAAAGGTTCCTTGGCTCAATGGTGTGGTCGCTTGATCGGTTGTCCCTGTTACAGGCAGGTTTCAGACAGGTTCAAGTCCCATGCCCAAGGTACACGGAGGACCATTGTGGAGGGGTGTCCCTCCCCCTGTTTCCTGAGAGCTACAGGTGGGGGGTTATATCTGAAAGAACTCTGTGCAACAGAACTTTTACAGAAAAAAAATCTCATCTACATGCCTCGGGAGAACTGGAAGAATTTGAGAAAATTGAGACAATTTTAGCCTTAAAAAGGTCAATGTACTCCAGAGATGGACTGTAGGTTGAGTGGGACTTGAACATGGAACCTCTTAGCTGAGAGTCTGAGCATTAGACCATCAGGCCATCTCTTGCTGTAAATGAGTTCTGGTGCTTTTGAGTACTTATGTTGTATTTTAACCCTGAAAAGATCCAAGTAATAGAGCAGCAATTAGTAGGGTGACTGGGTTTTAAACACAGAACCTATGCACCTTAAGTCTGATCTTTAGACCACTACACCATCTCCAACCTAAAAAACATCATGTGCTTTTGAGTAATTATTTTGTACTTTACCCATGAAAATGTCAAAGTAAAACAGCAATGTAGGAGGATTGAGATTTGTACATGGAACATCAGCAATGAGAGTCTGATCTTTAGAACACTACTCCATCTCTCACTACCTTTTGAGTGCTCTTGAGTAATCCTTTTGTATTTGAACCTTGAAAAGCTTAAAATTCAAAATAATTACCCAAAAGCACCAGGAGCCATCTACGTTGAGAGATGGTGTAGTGGTCTAGACATTTGACTCTCGGTGCAGAGCTTCTGTGTCCAAATCTCACTCCTCCTATGATGCTGTTTTACTTTTACATTTCTTTCAAGGTTAAAATACAAAAGAGTTAGTCAAAAGCACTAGAAAATGCATCTAGTGGTCTAAAAATCAGAGTTCTCGTACAGATCATTGTTGTTGCTTTTCAAGGTTAAAATACAAAATAATTATTCAAAGCACCAGATATAGTCTGCTGTGGGAGATGGTGTAGTGGTTTACACATCAGACTCTGAATGCAGAGGTCACATGTTCAAATCCATTCCTGTAGTGCTTTGACCTTTTCAAGGCTAAAATAGAAGAGAACAACTCAAAAGCACCAGGAGATACCTGTTGGGGGCCCAAAGGTGCCTTGGCTCAATGGTATGGTCGCTTGATCGGTTGTCCCTGTTACAGGCAGGTTTCAGACAGGTTCAAGTCCCATGCCCAAGGTACATGGAGGACCATTGTGGAGGGGTGTCCCTCCCCCTGTTTCCTGAGAGCTAAAGGTGGGGGGTTATATCTGTAAGAACTCTGTCCAACATAACTTTTACAGAAAAAAATTCTTACCTACATGCCTTGAGAGCACTGGAAGAATTTGAGAAAATTGAGACAATTTTAGCCTTAAAAAGGTCAATGTACTCCAGAGATGGACTGTAGGTTGAGTGGGACTTGAACATGGAACCTCTTAGCTGAGAGTCTGAGCATTAGACCATCAGGCCATCTCTTGCTGTAAATGTGTTCTGGTGCTTTTGAGTACTTATGTTGTATTTTAACCCTGAAAAGATCCAAGTAATAGAGCAGAAATTAGTAGGGTGACTGGGTTTTAAACACAGAACCTATGCACCTTAAGTCTGATCTTTAGACCACTACACCATCTCCAACCTAAAAAACATCATGTGCTTTTGAGTAATTATTTTGTACTTTACCCATGAAAATGTCAAAGTAAAACAGCAATGTAGGAGGATTGAGATTTGTACATGGAACATCAGCAATGAGAGTCTGATCTTTTTTTTTTTTTTTTTATCTTTTTTTTATCTTCAATATACAGGTCCACAATCACATTTATGCAGCATGGGAACAAACAAAAAATAAAGAACACTCATGATATTTGTCTCCCTCAAGTGGACATAATTCTTACAGCAACCAAACACCCAGAAACCCCTTGAAATCAACCCGTGGTCTGTGTCTCCCTCAAGTGGACACAATTCTGAACAGCAATCAAACACTTCACCAGTCAAACTTAATGCCCCCTGCCTCTCCTTCAACAACAAATGTGTTCCCACTCATAAAAAACTGTTTAACTCCCTCCCCTCCATATTTGCAAATTAACCCTACATCTCTCCTCATTAACGACTTGAATAAGTCTATAATTCCCACATTTCGTTTACATTTACAGAAGTAACAGTGGCCATGAGAGCAAACAAAAAAAAGAAATTAAAGCCAGACATTATGCACACATTTTACATCCCGCTCCGCGGCCCTTTGACCCTGCTCTCCCATGCCTTGTCTTTTTCTGCCTTCCTCTTTGCACGCAACCTCTGAGCCAACCCCTCCTCCCCAGCCCCCTTTTCCCCTTTCCCCCCCAAACCCTGTTGTCCCTTGCCATCACTCTCTCCATACCTCCACGCCATCTCGCCTTCAACTTCTTCATGTCCGATATCCGGCAGGAACTGCGACCAGTATCCCGCCGGCTTACTGCTTGGATCGCCCTTTCCCACTCCAGCAGCATCTCCATCCTTGGCAGTGCCCCTGCCCTGCCCGGCGGGCAGCTGGCTTCCACTACTAGAAAGCCCATCTCCATCCACAGCATTCTCTGGGGCTGGTGCCCCAGGCTCCGGTTCCTTGTCCTCTCTCTGCTTCTCCATCTCCTCCTGAGCCCCCCTTTCGCTGCTTTCCCCCTCATCGCCGTCTTCCTCCTTGCCGCCGTTTTCCTCCTCATCGCCGTTTCCCTCCTCATCGCCGTTTCCCTCCTCGTCACCGTTTCCCTCCTCATTGCCGTTGTTCTCCACATCGTCGATCTTCTCATCCTCTTCGCTGCTGTCCTCACCAAAAGAAGCCTCAGAAGCCCCTTTCTCTTCAGCGTAGCAGATGCAGCTGTCTTTCAATGCTCGGCAGCCTCCACAGCGCCCACACTCTCTCGCGTAGTGTCCCTGGCCCCCGCAGTTATGGCATTTGAAGTCTGGGCAGTCCCTAAGTATGTGACCAGGCTGGATGCACAGTCTACAGACTTTGACCTGCCGGTCATGGATGACACGGAAATGTTCAACCCCCTCCAGCGTTTCGAATCGGGCAGAGTACGGCAATGATTTCACTTTATCTGTGAACTGTACCTTGAGCATTCTCGTGCCATCTGCAATACTTGTTCCAGGCCACATCCTCCTTCTCATTGGGGACAGAGGCCTCACTCCCCATATGGCCAACTTCTCTAAAATTGCACTGTCTTCAATGTATGTCGGCAGGTTCAAAAACGACACCACCAACTCATTCATTGATAGTTCCTTTGCCATAATCCGACTATTTTTTACCTTCAATCCGTCCAACAGCCTTGCTTTGCCTTTGTTGTCCTTCATCGTCAGCTCATATCTTCGTCCCTCTTTAATCCTGCACCCCAGAACAATTCCACATTCTTTCTTCACCACCGCCAACATTTCCATCATCGTAACAGAATCCTTTCCTTGTATCTCGACTCCTATTGTCAAAGCCTTTTCATATCCTCCTTTTCTTTCCTTCACATTCTCATTCGGTCCCTCTGGTGCTTGTCCCTGCCCGACCTCCATTGTTGCCTCAAAAGAACCAAAACGGCCCAACGAAGAAATCCCCCAAACAGCAAGCTGCTGGGGGATTTAAAGAAACACTGATAACAAACTGCTATTCGAAAAAAATCAAGTCTTTAGGCGAAAATAAACTGATTTTCCTGGCTTCAGAAGGCTCTCCAAACACAGATCAAGTTGCTCACAGGTGTACTCAGTCTGATCGTTAGACCACTACTCCATCTCTCACTACCTTTTGAGTGCTCTTGAGTAATCCTTTTGTATTTGAACCTTGAAAAGCTTAAAATTCAAAATAATTACCCAAAAGCACCAGGAGCCATCTACGTTGAGAGATGGTGTAGTGGTCTAGACATTTGACTCTCGGTGCAGAGCTTCTGTGTCCAAATCTCACTCCTCCTATGATGCTGTTTTACTTTTACATTTCTTTCAAGGTTAAAATACAAAAGAGTTAGTCAAAAGCACTAGAAAATGCATCTAGTGGTCTAAAAATCAGAGTTCTCGTACAGATCATTGTTGTTGCTTTTCAAGGTTAAAATACAAAATAACTATTCAAAGCACCAGATATAGTCTGCTGTGGGAGATGGTGTAGTGGTTTACACATCAGACTCTGAATGCAGAGGTCACATGTTCAAATCCATTCCTGTAGTGCTTTGACCTTGAATGCAGAGGTCACATGTTCAAATCCATTCCTGTAGTGCTTTGACCTTTTCAAGGCTAAAATAGAAGAGAACAACTCAAAAGCACCAGGAGATACCTGTTGAGGGCCCAATGGTGCCTTGGCTCAATGGTATGGTCGCTTGATCGGTTGTCCCTGTTACAGGCAGGTTTCAGACAGGTTCAAATCCCATGCCCAAGGTACACGGAGGACCATCGTGGAGGGGTGTCCCTCCCCCTGTTTCCTGAGAGCTAAAGGTGGGGGGTTATATCTGAAAGAACTCTGTCCAACTAAAATTTTACTGAAAGAAAATCTTACCCACATGCCTTTAGAGCACTTGGGGAATTTGAGAAAATTGAGACAATTTTAGCCTTAAAAAGGTCAATGTACTCAACAGATGGACTATAGGTTGAGTGGGATTTGAATATGCAACCTCTCAACTGAGAGTCTGAGCAGTAGACCATTAGGCCATCTCTCACTATAAATGTGATTTGGTGCTTTTGAGTAGTTATGTTAACCTCTGCACCTTAAGTCTGATCTTTAGACCACTACACCATGTCCAACCTAAAAAACATCAGGTGCTTTAATTATTTTGTACTTTACCCATGAAAATGTCAAAGTAAAACAGCAATGTAGGAGGATTGAGATTTGTACATGGAACTCCTTGCAACAACACTGTTCTAAGGTCAACCGCACCAAAGCAACTCTTTGCAACTGCCTTAATGGTTGCATGATGTTGCAAAATCATTGGTGTCAGGGCATAACATTAAGAGTTAGCCTGTTGTCCGGGACAACTAATACATATTTAAACGCAGCCTACTGGCTTGTGGTTTCATCTCTAAAGTGAGTCCCATCAAGGCGAAACACCGGAGAAAAGTGAGTCCCATCAAGGCGAAACCTGGTGAAACACCTGGAAAAAAGTGAGTCCCATTAAGGCGAAACACCCGGAGAAAAGTGAGTCCCAAAATCCCCAAAAGTGAGTCCCAAAATCAAGGCAAAACACCTGGAAAAAAGTGAGTCCCATCAAGGCGAAACACCCAGGGAAAAGTGAGTCCCAAAATCCCCAAAAATTCCCAAAAAAGTGAGTCCCAAAATCAAGGCGAAACACCGGGAAAAAAGTGAGTCCCATCAAGGCGAAACACCCGGAGAAAAGTGAGTCCCATCAAGACGAAACACCCAGAGAAAAGTGAGTCCCATCAAGGCGAAACACCCGGAGAAAAAAAAAAAACTCATGCAAATGAGGTCCAAGTCAGACCTCTAGAATGCCAATCTGTCTGTAATCGAGAGATTCTAGGCTTTTTTCTCCAGGTGTTTCGCCTTGATTTTAGAGAGAGAGCTAGATCTCACACCTTTCAACAAAAAGAACAAAAAAAAAAGAACCTGCACCGAGTGGGCAGGTTCGAGTGGGCAGGTTCTCAAACCTCACAAAAGGGCACTTCTGCACGCAGATTTTTGTGGGGGTCATTCGTTGCATTTCAAATGTAGCGATAGTACATAGAACTTTCTGGCTGTCTCAAATAAAGTTGTTTGCAGCTTCAAGGTTAACAAGGTGGGAGGGCATCTCTGCAACAGGTGAAACTAATTATAAATGATAATTATTATACTGAAATTATAATTATTTCGTCAAATGTTCGTCTTGATATGGGCCACGGATATTGGGCAGGCCATAAAAAATAAAATAATAATAAATAACCCCAAACCCCCCCCTCTGCACATGCCTGGACTTCGTCATCCCGAGTTCTCTGTGTCCGCCTACGTACTATGCATGCAGGCACACTTAGGCCTCGTCACTGAGACCACACAGCTGTGGTCAAATAAACAACACCGATGCTTAACTGTGTCCATAAATCACGGTACGTTTCTCTTTCTCTGTCACTCCGTAAACACAGCCGACTAACAATTTACAATGTTTTGCGCCGGCGACAACGCCGCAGCCGAGATGAAAAGCTTTGCGCCGGATGTTGTTGCCGCTTTGAAATGAGGCTTAAAAAAACGTGGACATTCTGGAGAGGAAATGCATCCTCAGTATGTAACTTAGCTTGCCGTGTAGGTGTAGCCATATGTACCTAAACACTTTAAACACTTAAGTATTTGTAAAGGCAGGCAGTTTAGAAGAGTTAGTCCACTGACTTAAAATAAACACGTAAAAAATAGTTAAAAGAAAATGGACTTCCGCTATGTACATATTTTGTGGTTGATTCCTAATGCTATTAAAGTTTGGATGAGGACACTTTGATTCATAACACTCCCAATGACTCTGAGTATCCTTTGTTTGGGGGGTGTGGAACTCCCCAAACAGGGGTCTGGGGGTCCTCCCCCTGAAACCTTTTAATAGAGTAGATGTATTTTCCTGTGTTCTGTTGGTTGTTTGCATTAGATAGCCTACCTTTATCAGGTTTGTTTAAGGAAAATTATGGGTAGCCTACAAGTTCCGCCATTAAAACGCAAAAGGTAGGCATAGAGAAGTTTTTTTTGATGACTGAGGCAATGTAAGGCCCAGCTTTAATAATAATTAGTAATTACTCAAGTTAATATCTCTGTATCAGGCGTTTTCAACTGATTGTAAACCAGGGACCACCCTGACTAATAATCAATTAGGGACCACTAACACTTGCTATGCATCCCATGTCTATAATGCATTATAATCAGCTTAGAACCCTGAATGATTATAAAATACACATAAACCTTTATAATACTGTTTCTCAAACAGTTGTTCGTGGACACTCGTTCTTAAATAATGACAGAAATATTATGCTTTTTTTTTTTTTTTTTTTTTTATATAATTTCTTAATCCAGCCTCATACTGTTTTGTATCTTACTGTATGTACCAGTAAGACGCCTAAAGTGAAGTCCTGTTAGATATGGGCTTAATATTGATGACATCAGGGATCTCCATATATGGGCATAAAAGGGATTCTGTTAGTGTGGTTCCTCTGACATCACAGTGATGTCAGAGCATGATGTCAGAGCGGCAAACCCATAGATAGACCGTAAAAAAGTGTACACGGGCAGACGGCCGGAGACATGATGTGCCGTTTCTCATCTCCCCTTGAGGTTATATAATACCCTTTTCTGTGGAAGTTCTTGACCTCCTACTTCCCAGTAACAACTGCTGTCAACTACAATTTAGGTCAGTGGTTCTCAACCTGTGGGTCAGACCCAAGGGGGGTCCCCAGATTATTTGGGGGGGGGGGGGGGTCCCCAGATGATTAGCTTAATGTGAAACATTGTTTTCTCACTGAACAGTAAACACACTAATTGATTGATTGATTGATTGATTGATTGAAGAATTTATTAGAAGTTTGCAATAGAAAAAAGTACAGTTTCATGACAGTACAAATCACTGGTACAAGGTCAACTAAAAGGAGATCCTAGAAAGCCGAGGCTTATTTCCACAGGAACCACACTTTAAGTATCTCATATAACATTGAAAGACAGACGGTAGAACATAGTACTTTATCTAGGATAATATCAGTTTCAAAAGCATAACATCAAATACAAAGGCAGAAAAAAAAAGAAAAGGGGGGGGGGGGAGAATGGGGGCTTATTCTATTTACAAGTCACGGGTAGCAGCTGTCTGACATAAAGTTTAAGTGTATAGGGTATATGCACATTTCTAATGTGACAATTTAAGGACTTTAATACCTCTAAAATTACACATTAAACATTGGCCAAATTGTAAAATATTAGAGGCAGAAATTGTGAAAATAGCCGATCTGCGAGGCGTTGTGAGCATGTAGATCTGCTATTTTCACAATAGAAACATTTTATACAAAATGTAATGCCTCAACTCTTAGTGCTCGTCAGGGTGGGGGAGTCCCCAATATGATTATTTTGGGGGTCACGGCCTGAAAAGTTTAAGGACCACTGATTTAGGTCACTAAGTCATTGAGTGCTGTTTCTCAACTTGTGGTCCATGGAGCACTAGTGGACCATGACATGATAACAGGTGGTCCATGTCTGTCTCTTCTTGGCTATGATGGAGTCTCATGTCTCATGTCATTTTCTCGCTCAAAACTTGCCCTGTACATACAGTATTCTTCTGGCAGGACGCAGGAGATGTAAAAATCCAGGGGACTCCTGCTGGATCCAAGAGAGTTGGCAGCCCTGAACTGCAGGTCCTTTTGGGGGAAATTAAAATGGTTGAGAAATCAATGCTAGAGCTGTAAATGGGGCCAGGGTCCCTGGAAAATGGGGCTCAATAAGTGTCAATTTGGGGGGTCCTTGACATGAAAAGGTTTGAGAACCACTGCTGTAGTCCAGTCCGTGGCGCCTGATGGAGGGGAAAGGAACTGGTTGGAATAGCGTGTTCCTTCCACATGCTATACGTCCAAACCGGGGAAATCCTCCCCCCTGTCAGGTGAAAAGAAGCAACTTGGACTACTCATGCATAGAAGGAAGCATGAGGTCAGTCCGTTGTCTCCCCAGGCGTGGCAGAGGGAGAGCAGAGCCCAGGATTACATAGGCAATTGGTACTGGGTGAAAAAAAAAAATGAGTTACAAAAATCGTGGGATAAAAATTATAAAGAAAGAAAAAGAGAACCACTTCTGTAGTCTATGTCAGTGTTTCTCAACCACTGTGCCTGGGGACCTTTGGTTTGCCCCTGAGAAGGGCCGCTTGAAACTGCTTGAAAGCCAGTATTGTATTTATCATTTTAAAAATGATTTAAACTAGTGAAAACAGCCGATCTACAAGCACAACGCCTCGCGGTGCGAGGCGTTGTGTGCTTGGTAGATCTGCTGTTTTCACTACTGTTGTGCGACAGCCTTGCACAATGAAGCAGGGCTTTACTTTGCGAAGAAACTTACACATTTGAAACTTGGAGATGCAAGGTTTCTTCCTGGACAGTGACGATATTTACACCCTCGTATTATGTTGCTGTGCCCATGGATTCTTGGGACATGAAAAGTGTGCCCATGCAGAAAAAAGGTTGAGAAACACTGGTCTATGTTATTCATCATCATGTTTGTGAAATAATAACACTGGGAAATGACAAACCTCCCGTCTGTTTGTTTTATTATACGCATCACGGAGACAATATTTATTAATCTTAAGTGAGGACAGCCAGGCACTCTCAAAGACCCCGTGTTGAAACCAATTTCCGTAACCGGACCAGGAAAAAGCCCATACATGGACGACGAACGTCCAGTGAAATCCCAAACTTGTTTCTAAGAAACCGTTGTGACTCATCTCTCTCTCTGATGCTCCCGTTTAAGTGGGACTCCTCTGGTTCTTTCCAGGCCCTTTTACTCCACTCCCTTTAACCCGTTTAGGCCTAAAATTATTGAATGCTTTAACCAGTGAAAAATAGCAGATATACAAGCTCACAGCGCGGCACCGAGTGCCGCGCTGCGAGCTTGTAGATCTGCTATTTTTGAAAAAGTTGTGAAAATGTGTGCAAATCTTTGAATATATGTATTTTCAAAGCGAACGTTTGTAACTCAAATTTTGCTTCTGGGTGGTCCCTGGAACTAAATATTTTGAGATGCGGGTCTGTGGCCAAATAAATATCATTTTGGGGGTCCTTCACATGATAAAGTTTGAGCACCACTGACATAGAGGTCTCTCAAGAACACACTAACTGAGCTCCAGTTAAGTGAAAAGGACCTTTTCTTTGACGACGCCTGGCCAGATTGCTGACATAGTAACATGGGTTTTTCAAAAAACCTTAGAAGGATTCAAAAGACACTTATAGAATCGGGTCAAAATTCAAATTTTCACGATTTTTTTCAAAAATAGCAGATCTACAAGCTCGCAGCGCGGCACTCGGTGCCGCGCTGTGAGCTTGTATATCTGCTATTTTTCAATAGTTAAAGCATAAAATAATGATACACAATAGAGTGTACCCGTTCTGAATGGGTTAAAAGGAGGCCAAACCCCCGGCCAGAGATCACTATCACAAAAAAAAGCTCAGCACTCACAGCAGCCGTACCATTCGTCTGTTAATTTATTACGTTATTTATTTCATATTTATTTATTTATTCATTTAAAATGTGCTCCTTTCCACGCGTGTCCTCCTCCTTCCGTGCCTTCTTTCTCCTCGTCCTCCACCTCCCGCGGTCCCTGTCTTTTTACGTCCCCGACTCCAGCCCTCTGCTGTCGCTCGGCGACCACGTGAGAGAGAGGCATCTTTACACAGGTACTCACAACACTACGATGTATATACGATGGGAATGATGATATTGATATGTCAAGTAACCTTCAAGTTGCTTTAATACCGTCTTTTTTTCGTTCTTTTTTGGCAGAGAATCACAGAAGAGGCTTATATCTGGAGTTATCCCCGGATGGGAGAGTCTCAGGGAGCCCTGCTCAGACCCACCACAGTAAGTGTGCTGTAGAGACTTGTTTGTGTCACGTATTAACTTGAGCGATGACAGTGACTTGTCTCAAATAACTTGATACTTGACTTGGACCTTTGACTTGGACTTGCGCCAAAAGACTTAAAAACAGCTGTGAGTCCATGGGTGAGAGCAAAGGGGCGGGAGTCAGAGCGGTAGCCTATAAATATACACAGCAGTGTTTCCCAAACTATTTTATGGGTCGCGATTGTAGACTTGTAGATCTGCTATTTTTGAAAAGTCGTGAAAACCTTTGAATATGTGTATTTTTTAAGCGAACATTTGTAACTCAAATTTTGCCTCTGGGGGGGCATGGAACTAAATATTTTGAGATGGGGGTCCGTGGCCAAATAAATATAATTGAGGGGGTCCTTCACATGAAAAGGTTTGAGCACCACTGACATAGAAACATAGGTTTTTCAAAAGGATTTGAAACATTCAAAGACTTTTTCACGATTTTTCAAAAATAGCAGCTCTACAAGCTTGCATGTATATCTGCTATTTTTGCGGCCCAGAATTTGGTGCGACACCCCTGCCTAACCTACACTAGGCTATACATATTGACCTGAGATGTGTTTGTGTGTGTCCAGGTGTCCTGGAGCTCAGATCGGTGGGAGCTGGCCAGACGGTCATCAAGGGAGTGTCTTCGTCTCTTTACCTGTGTATAGACAGTGGAGGCCGTCTGAGGGGACAGGTAAGAATCTTTAAAGCAGTGCTTCTCAACCTGTGGGTTATTTTGGGGGGTCCCCAGATGATTAACTTAATGTGCAACACAACATTGTTTTCTCACTCAACAGTGAGATATTGTTATTGAAGGAAAAGCCAGGAACAATTTCTTTATCCTATTAATTCTCAACATGTGGGCCTTGATGAGATTGCAAGTGGGCCATAATATTATATATATTCATATTATAACATGAATATAAAGAATTTTGTGTAAAGAAATGTCACAAATGAGATCCAAGCTGATTGATAGACAATTAAAATAAAGCTATAGTTCCATTCCTTGATTCTGATTGGCTGGTTTACCTTTAATTGCTGTGGTATATGAGACTATAACCCACACCTTGAATCAGTGTATATCAAACCCAGGTGCGTTATTTCTTTCCACAGTGTTCCACAGTGCACCAATTATCTGCACCTGTGTTGTTGGCAAAAAAAGCTGGGAACTTTCTTGTAGCTGGGAACTACTTTCTTGCATACCTTGTAGTGAATTATTAGTGAAATAGAACAGTTTTAATTGGTACATGTCTATGTTTTTTCATATTTTCATATGTTGCCATATATATACCGTTTTAGAAAAGCAATAAGCCACGCGAGGCATGTGGTTACCTGTATTTTATAACGGCTGAAAGGGTCACCACGCCTCTCAGCCGTTATAAAATACCAGGTAACCACATGCCTCTTGTTGTAACTCCTTGCTTCAATTTCCCACCCATTTGACCACTCGAGTAGTCAAATGGGTGGGCCACAAACACATTCGAGATTTTCAAGTGGTCTGTGATCCGCTGCTTTAATCCACTGTGCTTCACTGTTTCCTCAGAACCGCTACACAGAGGCTGACTGCTCATTCAGAGAGCTGCTGCTAGCCGACGGATACACACGCTTTGTTTCTTCACACCACGGACTCCCCGTGTCCCTCGCGTCCAACCTTTCCCCGGAACGGCACCACCTCCCCTTCACCCGATTCTTACCCCTGAGGAACAGCCTGGCCCCGGCTAGTGTGCCTGAACGTCATGAACCACAAAGCTACCAAGGACACTTAGACATGGACGCGGCCGACCCTCTAGGAATGAGTCTGGACACCATGGCCAGCCCTCTGTTCTCGGTGGAGAAATAACAATGTGTGACGGAACACTTTAGATCAGAGGTGGGCAACATCTCTTTCCAGGGGGCCATACTGACTTTGATAAAGTAAGTGAAGGCCGGCCACACGTTTGGACAATTGAAACTTGAAACACATGCATGCGTGGTGTCTTTAAGGCTTAATTATTTGGGATAATATGGATCCATGGCAAACCGTTTCACTGTTACATTATAAACATTTAACATTTGATTACATACGGATGAAATATGGAATGCAGTATATCGTCGTTGTCGGGTGCAAACCTTGTATGTCCAAAACCGTTCGTTTTGCATTTATCATTTTAATGCGAGGCGTTGTGTGCTTGTAGATTGGCTGTTTTCAGTACCTTTGTGCGAAGGCCTTGTATGACGAAGCAGGACTTTACTTTGCGAAAAAACATACAGATTTGAAACTTGGAGATACAAGGTTTCTGCCCGACAGTGATGATATACTACTCAAATGGTACATATAGGCCTACGTATTAATTACTAATAATGAATTGGAGTTACGTTAAATAGATTTCCCTAAAAAAAAAAACACATAATGCTGCCTTTTAACATGTAGATATTATGGGGGTAATTTGTTTTTTCTTGAGGACTTCGAGGGCCGTATTGAGATGGTCGAAGGGCCGGGCCGTATGTTGCCCATGTGTGCTTTAGATGAACTTTTTTTTTTTTTTTTAATACCATGTACAGTAAGTAAATACCGCTCAGGTTCCACATTCCACGACGTGCCTAATGCCAGGCACGTGTACGCATAGACATCAAAGGGGGCTTGAGCCCCTGCCCTTTTATCCGTCTGTAAAAAGTGCCCTCTCCAGACCATGAATGCAGTTTTTACTATGGTTAAAGAAATGCAAACGCCCTCCTTTCCATGCCATACCTGAAGGCAGCATTCAAGAGAATTGCCTTGTCTAAACTCTCCTGAACTTGAATGCAGCTTCTTATGTTGAAAGAATTGCCCTCTCTGTGTAGAAATCCATGCCGTTACGCCACCTCTCCAGTATTGACTTGATTATGCTGGGTTCAGTGTGGTATCAAGCACCGAAAATAGCAGACGGGCTATTTTCGATATTTCCACCAAAAGGCCCTTTTAGAAATGTCAGCCCCTGCCTCTCTAACATTCTCTGCACGTCCCTGCCTAATGCACAGGTTCTCAAACTGTTTTGGTTCAGGTCGAGGTCACCCCTGTAGGCCTAACATTTTCATCCACGGCACACCTGAATGACATTGCTACTTTATAGCACCTCATGTCATATTAACGCTGCGCAAATATGTCAATCTTTCCCCCTAAGACAGTGGTTCTCAACCTTTTCAGGCCGCGACCCCCAAAATAATCATATATTAAGTGGGGACCCCCCACCTTGACGAGCACTAAGAGTTGAGGCATTACATTTTGTATAACACGGTTCTATTGTGAAAATAGCAGATCTACATGCTCACAACGCCTCGCGTTGCGAGGCGTTGTGAGCATGTAGATCGGCTATTTTCACAATTTCTGCCTCTAATGTTTGACAATTTGGACAATGTTTAATTTGTCATTTTAGAGGTATTGAAAAGTCTTTAAATTGTCACTTTAGAAATGGGCATATACCCGCTCTAAACACTTAAACTTTACGCTGGTTTGTTTACTGTGTGTTGAGTGAGAAAACAATGTTGCACATCAAGTTAATCATTTGGGGACCCCCGAAAATAATTTGGGGACCCCCCTGGGGGTCCCGACCCACAGGTTGAGAACCACTGCCCTAAGATACAATACAGTATATGTCACGAGGAAAACTGGAGAGAATATCAGTTTCGCTTTGAGACAGAAAAATACTTTGTTCTTGACTTTTAACCACTCCAGCATATCCCTACTGGGAGTAACATTCACCAAAAATAGGAGACCTACAAGCTCACAACGCGTTGTTCACATTCTTGGTGAAGAGACTTTGGTATAGTTCGATATACATTTGGTCGTTGTCGGGTGGAAACCTTGTATCTCCAAGTTTCAAATGTGTACGTTCTTTCACGAAGTAAAGCCCTGCTTCGTCATACAAGGCCGTCACACAAAAGTAGTGAAAACAGCAGATCTACAAGCACACAACGCCTCGCGGTGCGAGGCGTTGTGTGCTTGTAGATCGGCTGTTTTCACTGTTTAAATCATTTTTAAAATGATAAATGCAAAACGAATGGTTTTGGACATACAAGGTTTTCATCGGACAACAGCGATTTTTATTTATTTATTATTATTTGTTTTACGTACAGAGGGTCAAAGTTGAAGTCTAATGCATGACATCAGCCTTCCTTCAATGTCTTGTTTGAAAGCATGGACCAATGGATTTGAGTTGTCCAGTTGTAGCAGTTGATTCACGCAAGTCACCGACCAGCCTATGACATGTATTATTTATTTCTCTATTTATATTTAATAACTTATTTAATGTATGTTTATGTTGAATGTAAATTATATCAACTTGTCTATTTTTGTATTGAATTTTTCATAAACATTCCTTTTTTTAATGTTGAAACAGTCTAGTCTCTTTAAGAGGACATAATGCAATTTGAGAGCAGATATTGCTCTGGCTAACCATTCAATGTTCAAGGTTGTAGGCTACTTTATTGTTATATCTTGTGTGCAGCTACATGACAGTAAAACCTATTTTGCTTCGGCTTCCTTCAGACAATGCAGCAGCAATAGCATAGATAATAACAACAGCAGAACAATGATGAAAAGAACATTGCATGTGCATAACATTTTGGTGTGTATATACAGGTATATATATATATATATATATATATATATATATATATATATATATATATATATATAAACAATGGACAAAACCAGAAGGATTCCCTTGTGTGTTGTAGAAGATTGCACTGCAGGCTACTGTCCTCTGTTTTGATGTGATATGGAGGGGTGAAGAGACAGGTAGGTTTATATTCTGAAAACTGGAGTGCCCTCTAGTGGTCAGATGAGTAGTGAGCATATCAGAATCCCCAATGCTTCCACAGTAAGGTGGAATGTTTTAATTGTGAATCAAGTTTATCCGTTAAAGTATGAGGCAACAGCGAGGCGCCAAAGTTTTCAGATAGACGGTACGTTTTAGAATATCTAAAAAACTACGGTCCACATCTAAACAACTACAGTCCATACTGTCCACAGTAAGCTCAATTATAAACAGCGTGAATGTAGTTTCTATGGGTGAATGTTTGTGAGGTACCAATATTGCATTTTGTTTTTGCTTCACATGCACGGTCAACGTAAGACTTTGTTCACAAAGTTAAGATCTCAGATCTAAATAGCCTAACCCTAGTGTAGAGTATAGGCCATTGGTTTCCAACACAAGTATAAATGCGTTTTAAATTAAAAATATATATATATAAAATTAAATCCAATTCCAATTCAAATAGGAAAGAAATATTCAGGATTCCATTAAAAAATTACCAAAAATAAAAGAGCTACAAGCTCAAAACACCTCACACCGTGACACGTTTTCAGCCACTTTTGAGGTATACTTTTTGGTACTTTTGTGCGACAAACTAATATGAAGAAGTTCATAACGAAAAATGTTAAAATACGGAGATAAAGTGGTTTCTTTAAGTTAACCAAAGAAGATCACTTACCCTACTTATCAGAGGAAAATTATTCATAGAAAAGGTTGTAAATAACAAAATATTTCATTTCATATTTGTTATCCCATACCATCTAATAAGTAGGTTGCACATGGCTCATAAGGAGCCAAGGGACACAATTCTATTTTTATTTATAACTTGCCAGCTGATATGATTTTTTTATGCTAACACCATTGTTGCACTCAGTCAGCTGTGGCTCTGACTGTTTGTTTATATTTTGATACAGTAGTCTGTGATATGTATTTCATTCTGACCTCTTTGGATGAATTAGTAGGCTACTTTATAGTGTCATTTCATGCTTGGTAACCATGAAATAAAATGCTTTGAGTAAACATTCCTTTAATCATGACCAAGGGTGACAGCATGACTTAAGCACTCAATGCTACAGCATAAGGTTACGTTACAAAAGTCAGACGTGTCATTTTAAAACTTCACACATCCTGCCATTGGCAAGACAGTAGATTTCCAGTGGATTTGCAGAACATTGAGCTTGTAGATCAGCAATGTTTTGCTATTTTCATGACCTTCTCTGACTTTGAAGTTCTTCCTACAGTATGAAGGTGCATTCTGCTTTTCAATGGGATTGGAGTGGTTTCTTGACATTTGCCACATGTCTTACATAAACTAACGCTGAAGATACATTT
Organism: Nannobrachium achirus; assembly: GCF_963921795.1. Taxonomy (NCBI): domain Eukaryota; kingdom Metazoa; phylum Chordata; class Actinopteri; order Myctophiformes; family Myctophidae; genus Nannobrachium; species Nannobrachium achirus. The sequence goes on from NC_137825.1 coordinate 49,606,497, forward strand.
TTCAGGAAAATAAGACTTGAAGACTTTAACTGGCATATCTGCATAGGCCTACTATATGTTCTTGAAAATGAAAAATAAAGTCTGACAAACCAGTGGCGTCAGTTCAGCAAAATCTAGGGTATGGCAAAGATGGGACATGGAGTCCTCATGCGCATGCCTACAGGGCGTGCGCTAAAAAAAAATGGTTTTGTCTGTTTTTTTCCCCGGGTTTCTATGGTTTCTTGGGCTGGATATGGCAGCCTGGAACAGTTGTTCAAGTGCAGCTAAACTTGGCATGTTGGTAAACGTGCCACAATTAACAATAATGCATTGCACCTGTACAGCTGACCTGTGGAACCTGGGAATATACCATTTTGTCAAGATGGGGAGAATATAATTATAATACCTTGTTAAAGTGACCATTTTCTTAAATTTTGCATTTGTAGTTATTTTACTGTAATTTAACAACATAATAACCATCACAGATAGACAAAGAGACATTTATGGGTTTATATTTAAATTTTAAAAGTGACTTTTATTTTCCCCCCTGGACCCAGGGTATGGCAGCTGCATACCCCTGCCATACCCAATTGACACCCCTGTGACAAACATAGGCTGCTATGTTGTGAAATAAAGAATACGGTCATTACGGTGTACTATGATATCTGTAAAAAGTTATATATTCTACAACAGATTAATGGTATTATGATATCATCCAAAAATGAAAAGAGGCATACAGCCTATCCAAATGAACAGCACTAACGGTGTGGCTTCCCTGTGGAGCTTTGTTGATGATGATGCCAGTCTTGCCCAAATATGGAGGGAAGGTGGGATTATGAATTCTCAAAATGTGAAAACACACCAGTGTTGTTTTTGACAGCAAATTTTGATTTAGTTTTAGTCATAGTCTTTTGAATAAAATGTATTTTAGTTTTAGTCATAATTTAGTCACCTGAAAAGTTTTGGTTTAGTCTAATTTGAGTCGACTAAATATCATAAGATTTTAGTCGACTAAATCTACAGTTGATTTAGTCAACTAAAATGTATTTTGACAGGCCTTGATGACACCTTAATGGCTGATTTTACACTTGGTTGCGTGAATAGCCTATCTACAAGCTCACAACACGTCGCAGCACGCAACACCTGAGAGCAACCAAACATAAAATGACTCTCTTCTCCACTAGTCCCTCCCTAACGTTTCAGTCTAGTTTTTATTTTCGTCTCTCGACAAACAACCGACATCGAGAGTCGGTTGTTGGTAGTGACCGAGACATCACAGTAAAGCATGTCGTTGTGGGGTGGCAGGGGTATGCAGCTGCCATACCCTGGGTCCAGGGGGGAAAATGAAAGTTACTTTTAAATATAAATCCATGAATGTCTCTTTGTCTATCTGTGCTGGTTATTATGTTGTTAAATTACAGTAAAATAACTACAAATGCAAAATTTTACAAAATGGTCACTTTTACAAGGAATTATAATTCTATTCTCCACACTTGTATTATCCCCATCTTGACAAAATGGTATATTCCCAGGTTCTGGAGGTCAGGTGCACAGGTGCAATGCATTATTGTTAATTGTGGCACGTTTACTAACATGACAAGTTTAGCTGCACTTGAACAACCATATCCAGCCCAAGAAAGAAACCGTGGGGGGGAAAAATTAAATGTACTTCTTAAAATAAATGTATCATGCCTGTTGCTAAGGTATGGCAACATGACTGGTGTCTTGCATGCGCTTGCAAGGCACGCGCTTGCAAGGCACGCGCTTGCGCACGCTTGCAAGACACCAGTCATGTTGCTATACCTTAGCTTTTTCTGAACTGACGCCACTGGTGGAAACCTTGTCTGTCCAAAAAAAAAAAAAAAAACATAGCCAAAATGCTAAACCTCCTATCTGAAAAATTCACTTTGTTGGGAAATTGAAAAAGAAAAATGTGTGTTCAACTCCAAAACCTCCTATCTACTATTTCTACTATTTATAGGTAAAAACCTCCTATCTGCAGTCGACAACATAGGATAGTTAGGCATTCTTTTTTCTAAAAATAACATTTTTACAGCACTTAATGATGCTCCTTTTGAGATCAAGACATTCAGGTCTGTTAGAAGTATTACCATTAAACATTTTTATCAACGCACCCTCTTGGTGTGGTAAAAGTTTCACAATCTGACACCAATCATTAGCAATCAACAAGGCAATGCAGATAATAGGTTTTGAGCTTCATCATTTTGCCACTTTTGCAAACCTGTCAAATGTCATGTTCTAGTCACATGACATTTATTTTACAAAATGAGGGGCAGAACTATCTTGCAGAGAGACTGACCATGTGCAGCATAGCCTGTTGACCTCATTTCAAGTGAAATCCAAAAATCATGACATTTGCAGATAGGAGGTTTTGCATTTTGGCCATCGCGTTGTTCTGTTTATATCATTTTAAAAATGATTTCAACAAGTGAAAATAGCCGATCTACAAGCACACAACGCCTCGCGCCGCGAGGCGTTGTGTGCTTGTAGATCGGCTATTTTCACTAGTCTTGTGCGACAGTCTTGTGTGATGAAGCAGGGATTTACTTTATATGAAAAAACGTACAAATGTGAAACTTGGAGATACCAGTTTTCTGCACGACAGTGACGATCAGGAGAAGGCCCTGGATGCCGTCAACACAAGAATGTCACGTGCGGCGCTTAATTATATCACATGACCATAATCAGACACCTCTGGGGGGCTGATGGCCAACTAGTTCAGACGTTTACCACATACGCTTTGATTCCTGACAGCGGTGTGTCCTGGGTTTGATTACCGAGCCCAGACCTTTTTACAGACATTTAGCAAAAAAAACAGACACTATGTTTTTTTTTTTTGGACCCAATTAAATCTAGTAAACATGATTTCAATCGCGATTTTGCATGTTCCACCCCCCATACAACCCCATCTTTCAAACATGGCAGCCATTTTTGTTTACATCTGAAGAAAACATTATGGCTGATAAATCATGAATGCCTGAACGGATTTCCAATCTTTTTTTTTTGTTTGAAAGCTGTGAACAGCCTGCACAAACATGGTGCATGATCTGTGCATGGGCGTGCATGATCTGTGCACTATAAATTACATGGGAGTCTATGGAGGCTTCTGGCACTAGTGCCACTCGAGGGGCATTTTAAATTGGCAGTAAGTGAGTTAAAGGAGTAGTTCACCCCCAAAATGACTTTTTTTTTCATTGATTAGTCACGCCATGGAGAGTAGAGTTCAATAATATTTTTGGATTTTTGTCACATTCCTAAGACAAAAATGTGATAACAATAAATTTACCCCATTCGTTCCGGATGGGGACCCGTTTCGAAACGGGTCCCCATCCGGAATCAATGGGGGTAAATTTACTCGAATCAAGTTTTTGTCTTAGGAATGTGACAAAAACCCCAAAATATTATTTAACTCTACTCTCCATGGCGTGAGTAATCAATAGAAAAAAAGTCATTTTGGGGGTGAACTACTCCTTTAAGAGAATTGAAACACGGCGTGCAAAATACTAACTTGTTCCCAGGTTCCGGGACAACACACTTTGCCACTTTATTAGGCTACAGACCCATAAAACACGTGGACACTTCTCTCTCTTAAGTTTCAGCCTTTCATTTCGTTCCAATTTCATGCCGACTTGACGTATGATTCATGGCCCCGTGGGTCAGTTTACCGGTATTCATACTGTATGGGTGAACCATGGCGAACCACCGTGAATTTATGCCAACATTAAATGAATTTCGTGGCTTCGTTTCAGTGGGTGCGGTGACCGCCTGTCCGTCTCTCGGTCCACCTGTCATGTCCATTTGTCCCTGTCAGCGAGCGGCATGTCCCAAGTACGTGTTTTATATCGAGCCATAAAGCACGATGACGATCCAAGGACAACAGGGAAAAAGGGAGAAACGGATGGATATTCATAGCTTGACGTCGAGACGTGCAATGTAAATCATAGCTGTACTACACGGCGGTGTCCTCAAATCTAACCTTTTACCTTGCAGTAGCGGGTCAGTGAACCGTGTTTATTAATAAAGGTCAGGTAGTGTGTCCGAGGGCTATCCTAAGACTATAAATATAGCCCCTTGAGATTTCTGGGGAGAAACATGAGACGGCCTTACACCACCACACCCCATACATCTCTATCTTCATCTCTCTCTCTCTCTCTCTCTCTATCTCTCTCTCTCTCTCTCTCTGCCTGTGCTGTTGCATAGTGGACATTGACAGCGCCCATCCCCGGGCCTGACGCACAGATGGGGCCAGGCTGCAGCAGTTTCCTTGCAGACAATTAGAATTTAGGCATTTAGCAGACGCTCTTAATCCAGAGCGACTTACAATAAGCAAGGTAATACAGCAATACAATAAGGCAAGGTAATACATCAATACATCAACATTAATATAAATGCATAGAAATATCAATCTAGAGAAAAATAACATATTGTAGGTAGAGCGAGCACTTAATCAGTAAAAATCACACCCAATGTGAAATGAGCGGTGGTCGTGCTTGCATAACGTCTTCAGACTAGGATTTGAGTCTAGGATGTACAGGCTATACTACACACACACGTTTTGCTATGGCAAAACACTGAGGAAAAAGGCTACAGACACACGCACAGCCACTCTATGGAGCGGTTTACCACCGCTCAAAAAAGCTTTATATGAACTTAAAAACCTAACTAGTTTCATGTATGGTTGAGGGTAGGTGAGTACTACTGTAAGTGCTATGGGCTTAGGTCATACATGGGCAACTGGCGCCTCGGGGGCCACATGCGGCCCCCACCTTCACTTAATGCGGCCCTTAGGTTAATATCGGAATACTGATTTATTATTGATTTCAGCTGTTATAAATCCAAACGTGCAAACATGATCCGCTTCAATTACTTTTATGTCCAGTTTATTTGTATTTAAGTTCAAAAGTTAACATAAGAATATATAAATGCATTTGAAATTAAATAAGAATGTTACTTTTCAGGATTCCAATACAAAAAATGCTAAAAAGAATTCCGGATTCCAATTCAAAAATAGCAAAAATAGCTGATCTACAAGCTCAAAACGCGTCGCACTGCGACGCGTTTTGAGCTTGTAGATCGGCTATTTTTGCTATTTTTTGACTATATGCATTGTGGCCCTCTGGAGTGAATGTGAAAATATAGTGGCCCTCTCCACCGTCAAAGTTGCCCACCCCTGGCTTAGGTGGAGTCTGAAGAGGTGAGTCTTCAGGCCACGGCGGAAGCCAGGGAGTGAGTCTGTTGTTCTAAGTGCGACAGGGAGTTTATTCCACAGTTTGGGGGCCAGGAGGGCGAATTGTCTAGGACGAGTGGTGATTATTGTCCTGGGGTTTTTTAGCGAGGGTTCTGTCATCATCCCTGTGTTAGCTGATCTGAGTGAACGTGAGAAGGCCGTGAGACCGAGCTGAGCAGATCTTGACAGCAAAATGTTGACATGGTTTTCCATTGTTGCTCCACAGGGACGTGCTGGGCCCCTGATTCAGCCCGGGAAAAAGAGTTGGAGAGGGTCTCATTGCAACCAGGCATACTTAATGAACTGGTGGGTGTGGCCACATAAAGACCTAATTTTAACTCTTTCTGTACACTTTTTTGGAAAAAATCGTCCTCCTAGTATAATCATAATACCTGATAATGATTTTTTTTTTCATCTTTCCCTTCCTAGAGATATACCTGTGTGTATATATATATATATTAGGGCTGGGATGCGATTAAAAATTTTAATCAAATTAATTACAGGCTCTGTGATTAATTAATCGCAATTAATCGCATTTTAATCGCACATCGATATTTGACCTGAGAAGCCTTTTTTTTCAAGTAAAACACATTTTGTTGTACGTGTGAATCAACGAGTGAGTTTTTTAAATCTAAATTTCGCATCCACTGGGCCAAGCAAAGCGCTCTGATCGGCTAATTCTCCCTTTGCGTTTGTTGTCTCTTCTTGGTTGGTGCATCGCTGATCGGTATGCCCGAAACTGAAGGTTCTGTGGTGCAAAAACTAAGTGCGATTAAAATGAGTTAATTTTTTTAATCGCGTTAATTTTCTGTAATTAATTAATTGCAATTAATCAGATAAAGTCCCAGCCTTAATATATATATATATATATATATATATATATATATACATACAGTATATCGACCGACTTTATCAGGAAGAGATACGTTACATTGTTTAATTTATATACATTTATACAATGAATTTTCTCCATTGACTTTAATTAAAAATGTAACTTTTCCCAAATATGAAGATGACTGCATCTTTCTAGTTATTATTATAGGGTGTTTGCCTGTACGGAAACCAGACTATTGTTCTAGTCCGGAACATTGCGTAAACATAGCCAATCAGGGAGCAGCAAAAGCTATTATGGTCAACATAGTCAATCAGGAAGCAGCATTCTCGTTGACGTCACCATTATAGATTACTAGAAGCTGGGCCGCCCTTCGGGCGGCCCAGCGTCTAGTCGGCGACCTGGCCAACTCGGGAACGATGTAAATAGAGAATGAATGCCCCGCCCTTTAATGCAAACCCCATTATACCTGTTGTCATAGGACCCGTTTTGACCATCTGTTTGCCTGTGTCCATTTATGCCCATATATGGAGATATCTGTATCTGTCTGTCTGTCGGCGTCCATTTTATGTCCATATATGGAGATCACTGCAGATATAGTTCTGGGTCCATTTTATGCCCATATGCCCATATATGGAGATATCTGTCTATTTGCGTCCATTTTATGCCTGCCCCACCCTTTAATGCAAACCCCAATATACCTGTTGTCATAGGACCCGTTTTGACCATCTGTTAGCCTTTGTCCCCACCCTTTAATGCAAACCCCAATATACCTGTTGTCATAGGACCCGTTTGGACCATCTGTTTGCCTTCTGTTAGCCTTTGTCCCCACCCTTTAATGCAAACCCCAATATACCTGTTGTCATAGGACCCGTTTTGACCATCTGTTTGCCATTGTCCCCTTATGCCCATATATGGAGATCTCTGCACACACAGTACCGGTTGCGGAAAACTCTGATCTCAGACATCAGCTCCGCATTCGGGGATTCATTTTATGCCCATACCCCTTATGCCCATATATGGAGATCTCTGCACACACAGTACTGGTTGCGGAAAACTCTGATGTCAGACATCAGTTCCCCATATATGGAGATATCTGTATCTGTCTGTCTGTCGGCGTCCATTTTATGTCCATATATGGAGATCACTGCAGATATAGTTCTGGGTCCATTTTATGCCCATATGCCCATATATGGAGATATCTGTCTATTTGCGTCCATTTTATGCCTGCCCCACCCTTTAATGCAAACCCCAATATACCTGTTGTCATAGGACCCGTTTTGACCATCTGTTAGCCTTTGTCCCCACCCTTTAATGCAAACCCCAATATACCTGTTGTCATAGGACCCGTTTTGACCATCTGTTTGCCATTGTCTCCTTATGCCCACAGTACTGGTTGCGGAAAACTCTGATGTCAGACATCAGTTCCGCATACGGGCATTCATTTTATGCCCATATATGGAGAACGTGGGAAGAATGGTTTAGAGATACTCGGATTACATACATACATACACATTCACAGAGATTTTTTGTTGACTCATGTGGCGTACGTGATGTCAGAGCCTTTTATGAAGTGATGTCACAATGAGTCAGCGCTTCCTCCGGAACAGCCTGATGTCAACAATCAGCTCCGCATAAGGAGATTCCGAACGTTTCGCGCCGGTTTCGGAAAACCGCGAGTCGGGTCGGGTCGAGGCCCGGCACTGCACTCCGCGCGGCGGCGGGGAACGCGCGTGCCGAATCTGAAGCCGGTGGGACGAACGGTTCTCGAGATACGCGGATTACAAACAAACAAACAGACAGAGATTTGTCGCATTTATAGATAGATTATAGTCCATTTAGTTCAATTTGTTCACAATATGAAAACTTGGTATAAATTGGCAGGACATTAATTTCAGAATTACAAAAAGGTGCTACACTATAAATAGTGAGTCGATTGTGTGATCCCAGTCCATCTTGCATCTTTATTGAGTTCACTGGGGAGTGGTAGTAGTTCGAGGTTTAGTCAAGTTTCTCGCAATTCCCCGAATTGCACTTGATTTTATTATCATAATAAACATTGTCATAAATACTTTCTGCTTCCAGTCGCTAGTTTAAAGTCTTCTTCCAATCCCCTGCATTTTGTTTAATTATGGTCCCATGTATTTTAAAATTGATGATAAAGTAGCGTATGATGTAGGCTAGCTTGATTGACAAGCTCTCAACCAATAGTATTTTATATGGAGATTCATGATGTCATCAATATAAAGCCCATATCTTGCAATGCCACATATATTGACAAACTGTATCAGTCTCATGTGGGCTATGATGTCAGTCATCTCCGTATTTGGGATAAAGTTCAATTTTTAATTAAAGTCAATGGAGAAAATGTATTCACAAATACATTTATATAAATGAAACGTAACATCTCGTATCTCTTAGAAAAAATGCAAGGAATCAATTCCCGATGAAGCCGGTCGATTTGACATATGGCCCAAGTGTGTGCTGCAAAATAATGTTTATCTAGGAGGCCCTGGAAGATGGATGGATGGATGGATGGATGGATGGATGGATGGATGGATGGAATAAAGTCGGACAAATATGAAATAATTGCTGTGTGGTTCTATATGGGCTATGTTGACAAAATTATCTCGCAGCAACGTATTGATGAAGATCTCTGCAGTCTGGACCATTTCTATAGGTGAAGAGGAGTGTGAACACGCCAACGCACGCACGCACAGACACACTTATGGTTGGTATTCGATTCCGATTCCTAAAAGAAGAGAATTTCACTTTGAAAAACATTTTGGTCATTTTATCGTCTACTTTGGCTTTTAATATTATTATTATTATTATTATTACCCATATATATATATATTTTCAATTACCAAAGTCCATATATGGGTAGTCCCCAGAATGCCTTTTATGCCCATATATGAAGATCCCTGATGTCATCGATATATATCACTAGCCCGATGTCCCATATCTGTGTGGCTGGTTCAGATAGGGATCTCCATGTATGGACATAAAATATATTATATGTTGTGAAGTCATGGGAACCACTCTAACAGAATCCCTTTATGCCCATATATGGAGATCCCTGATTCCCTGATGTCATCAATATTAAGCCCATATCTAACAGGACTTCATATGGCAATGCCCATATATGGAGGAAGACAGCCCATATCTGTGTGGCTGGTTCAGGCAGGGATCTCCATGTATGGGCATAAAAGGGATGTCCATATAATGGGTAACTGGTCCAATATACATCACTGGCCAGATGGCCAAGAATTGGCGTAACCTCGAGGGTGTCTTACTAGTATTAGATATTGTGATGTCAAGTGAAGCATGACCAAAAGCTTCACTTTTCTGTTGTGCAGCCACCCAACCCGAATAACATTACTCTGAAAATCTATAAAACACAGGTTCACTTTGCTGGGAAAAACAAATCTCGGACCGAATACAATAGTAATCATAAAAATCGAACCTCGGTTCGAAGTGAAGCGGTGAATTCTTATTCTATGTGTTCTAGAGCTATGAAATCTGTGTTCTAGATCTATACATTCTATCTTCTAGATCTATACTTTCTATGTGCTTTAGTTCTATATTTTCATGAATTCTGAATGAATGAATGATTTTGTCTGGAGGGCCAAATTGTCATGTGAAGCTTGACCAATCCTCAATTCTGCATGCACGGGACAGACATGGGACAGGCATTGGACAGACAAAGCCACACCTTGGAAGCGTCTCTCACCGCTTCAATAATCGGGACAGAGGTTCTTCTTGGACTAGAGGAAATGTGTGTGTGCAAGGTTTCATGCCGTTCAGTCCAGTGGTGTCTGAGATTCGCTGTCCGGAGATGGACAGACAGATGCAACCGCATGGCTTCCATGTGAATCTCTGCCATCATGGTGATGATGTCAAATTGATGATGTCATAGTGTAGCCGGCCAAATGGCTTAAAAATGGACGGCCTGCACAAATCTGCATTTCTAGGCTTGCCCTGCAACGGTTTGTGTTGTGTGTAGTGTCAGACCTCGGCTCCTGGTCAGCCTACATAAGGTGTGAATTGGCTTTAGTCTCACTTCATCTCAAATGCCAGGTATTGCAGAGGGTGACAAGATAGACAAATATAGAGACAAGAGGGGAAGAGTCATTAAAACTCATCACAGTCCATTTATAGCAGCAGATTTGATGAAGGAAGGAAGGAGTGAGACCCAGAATGTCCATACTCAGACCTCCTGTTCTGAGTGTCCATATGCCTGTGCCTTGCAAAGGAGCCACAACGACCTGCCAAGCGCTGAGGAATGAACAGATCACCTCAGCAGCCTGTCAGCAAATGTACTGCTCTGTAGCCAACCAGAAACAAGGAGACACAGATGAACCCAAATCTAACAGTCATCACGAGTTTAGCAACACTATAACTCAACCAGAAGAAGGAAAGACAAATCAGCCGACCTACACAAGAAAGAATACCTACATCTGTAAACAGTGTGACAAGAGTTTCAGTAAGTTAGGTAACATGGAGAGGCATCAGCTTCTCCACACCAAAGAAAAACCTTACCACTGCAAACAATGTGACAAGAGTTTCAGTCAGTTAGGTCATCTGAAGACACACCTGCGTCTACACACTGGAGAAAAACCTTACCACTGTAAACAGTGTAACAAGAGTTTCAATCAGTCAGGTACTCTACAGAGACACCAGCGTATCCATACTGGAGAAAAACCTTACCACTGTAAAGAGTGTGACAAGAGTTTCAGTCTGTCATGTGACCTGAAGAAACACAGGCGTATACACACTGGAGAAAAACCTTACCGCTGTAAACATTGTGATAAGAGCTTCACTGAATCAGGTGGTCTACGGACTCACCAGCGTATCCATACTGGAGAGAAACCTTACCACTGTAAACAGTGCAGCAAGGATTTCAATACGTCAAGTAATCTGAAGACACACCAGCGTATCCACACTGGAGAAAAACCGTACCACTGTAAACAGTGTGACAAGAGTTTCAATCAACTAGGTGGCCTGGAGATACACCAGCGTATCCACACTGGAGAAAAACCTTTCTGTTGTAAACAATGTGACAAGAGTTTCAGTCAGTTAAGTAATCTGAGGAAACATCAGCTTACACACACTGGAGAAAGACCTTATCACTGTAAACAGTGTGACAAGAGTTTCACTGGATCAGGTGGTCTAAAGAAACACCAGCGTATCCACACAGGAGAAAGAACGTACCACTGTAAATAGTGCAGCAAGAGTTTCAGTCACTTATCTAACATGAAGAATCACCAGCGTATCCACACTGGAGCTAAACCTTTTTGAAGAGACACCACTGTATCCAGACATAAAAATTATTTCCAGTCTTTGTAATTGTGTTTACAATTTAACAAAACAGGCCTCGTTCATGAAACCTCTTAAATATCCACTATTTTATTGTAGTCCTGCTCCTACGTAAACACCCATGTCGGATTCATGAAACTAGGTTGGGTTCCTGTAGACAAAGGCGGTGAGCTGTGGGTTTACCGCATGCATTCTTGTGTGGTGAACTACGATGCCGGAGCAGCCGTCGTTCTGAGGCCCAGCTCTGAGAGCAAAGAGCTGCTGGAGATCGCTCTGGTTCCGCTGGCCGATCTGCTGGGTCAGACTGGATCTGATCGGAGACTCATGGAGTCTCATGGAACTCATGGAACTGTGCACGTGAGAAAGCCTCCGTCACGGGACTTCCAGCAGCTGTATTACTGGTTCACAGAGAGCCCAGAGGCACCGGTGGAGGGCATCGCGTGGCACTGTCACGACAGCCCTATGTTCAAGGTTCATCGTCCACGCATGGGGCTGAGGTGGCCGTGCGGGGACGACTGCCTTCTCCAAGCTGAATGGACAGCGCTTCAGTCGGCTGCAGTGTAACTGAATACAGTTTGGAGGGGGAAAAAAAGCTAGATGTAGGAGTGGCTAGTACTGCTCAAAAACCAAATCTATCTATTCTATCTATATAAATTGGAAATACTGTTCCTAAGAAACAGTGTGGGCTTGCATGTAATTCCATGTATGGGCACAAAGATCTACCCTTTGGCTCCACCTCATTGGCTAAGGGCCCTGCCTTTGTACTGTCAGTACAACGGCAGTGTCTTACGGCAGTGTCTTACGTCATTTTGAGGAGAACCTGACTGATACATTACGCCATTTTCTACTTGATAGATGATAAATAATGAAGATAACATATGTGTGCTCGCTTTCAGCTAGCCCACTATTATGATCCTGAATAGTCATGCATAAAAAAATATAGGATAGAAAAATAGAGACTTTAATAGAAAGACCAGAATACAATGAGGAAAGACAGTTTGTCAGATTAGCCCAAGGATTCTCCAAGGACGTTAGATCTTGACAGGATTTACACAGAAGGAACTGGATTATATGGAACAAGATACAACAATTATATCATGCTCAAATCACAAAGCCTGTGATTAGCCTACCCAAGCCCCCAGAACCACAGTAGAACGTTGAAGCAGCCTTCTCTCGTAGCCGGGGAGCCACGGGTCCAAAATTTGAGAGGACCTGTGATGTCATGACATACTTTTTATTTGTTCTATTAATTTGGTCATTAAAGATCCAGTGAAATTAAAAATATATTTTTTTCACACTTTTAGAGCTTATCCGTGGTAATCATATGGGCATTATAACTAGATGCCCAAGAAAATAGAAAATAAACAATCTTTGTGTATTTTTATATCAAAGGTCCCTAAATAGGCCATTCTTAATTATTTCCTGTGAACAGAAACGTTCTGCGTGATGACAGGCAGGTCCGCTTGCATATAAATGAACCTTTGATTACATTCACCTGTTTGTTTCCCATTGCTGGCATTCCTCCAAACACAGCTATTTTTTATTATAGAGCTACTCCGTTTTGAATCTCATTCAAGCTGACTTCCAAACTATGTATTACTCATTTTAAACTTAATGAGCACAATAAAAAATGTATAAACATTATAGGTTAGATTAATAAGCAACTTGGTAACACACATTCTGTACAAGAGGCAGCCTGGTCGTGTCTCTCTGCCTTGCTAATGATGGCTACAAACAAAACATTAAGCATCACATGACTCAGATTTTACATCCCATCGCCTGAAGGGCTGGTCCCTTCTGATTGGTTCAGAAACACACAGGCTTTCAGCCTGAAACTTCAAAATAAAATACCCAAAATAGCCATTTCACTGGGTCTTTAAGGTACACAGAATGAGCGGCCTGCTCTGCCGGAAACGTTGTGAAAAAAAGTTGTGGGCATTTGTATATTCACTGTCCCATCAACCTCACTATACAGGAAAAGACAATTATTAAAAAAAAAAGAAAAAAATCTGCTTTAAGTAGCATGTGAGGGGTCAAACTAGGGGTTTTCATGATTCTGAATCCATTGCAAGCTTTTGTTTTGCATGAAAACCCCTAGTTTGACCCCTCACATGCTAAATAAAGCAGATGTATTATTCTTTCTTTTTTTTAAAATTTGTTTCTTTTCCTGTATATAGTGACGCCGATGGGACAGTGAATATATGGCCATAACTTCTTTTTGCAATGTTTCCGGCAGAGCAGGCCTCTCATTCTGTGTATCTTTATGACCAAATGAATAGAAAAAAAACAAAAATAAAAAGTATGTCATGACGTCACATGATGTCTTTGAGCTTTTGGGCCAAGTGCTATTGGTGGTCAAACCTGGAAGTGCAGTTAAACACTACTTTGCGCGCCATGTGACGTGCAGAGAATGTTAGAGAGGCAGGGGATGACATTTCAGACCTCACCAAGCTCACAACGCGTCGCGCTCTGACGCCAATTCTTCCGGCAGTATTCCGGGTGCTTCAAACGCCACTGAGCAACTCGCATTGAATAGCTGGGGGCGGGGCAGTCCGCTCTCTATTATATATTAGCGACTTTAAGCTCGATGATTTTCAGGACGGCAACGCCAGGCGGACTACGGCTGCTATGACGTAATCGCCGTAGTGGTCAAAATGGTTAAGCAATAAGCCTCGGCGGCGACAGGTTCCCACCCCTTTCACTGAACGCTTTGGTTCCCATGGCGACGCGTACACGCAGCAGTCGGAGTAGGCGCTACGTGGGAAGGGACCTTCTGCCGTAGTAGAGACGGCTGAGGCGACGGCAGGTTTATCTATCGAGCGCGGATCATTTCCGGTTACCGTTGTCATCTGCCGTTGCCGTAGCGTTGCTTAAGGTCGCTATTACCTCCATGAGCCTACCCTGTGTCAGAGGGGAAAGAACGCCAAGCGTATTCACACACAAACCCCAAAACACACACATAGGCAGCATATTCACTTTGCGGCTTATTTATTTCCTACACATAAACAAAGAAACTGTTGTTAATACGGCCCTGGCCAGAACGCTGCATGACCGGCCGCTCTCTTCTCTTTCTCGTTCTACTTGAGTTCATGCTTTACCTTCACGGTGCCTTTCTTTCCGGAAGTAATCGGCATCAAGTTCTTTCTCCGCCTCCCCCGCCGCTGCTACTAAGACATTACTGTTATAAGCATAAACATTCAGAAAGCTTGTTTCAAGTTAAACTCAAGTTCATAGGATTAACAAGCCTGTGAGTTCATTCACATCATGGCATAAGGAAGGAACACTCAGTCTGTAATTATTATTTCAAATTCTACTACCAAAGTCGCCCCTTCAGGCCAGTTCAATTCAAATCCTGTCCCTTGTAAAAACATTAAAAAAGAGACCATTAAAAAAAACAAAATGGCTCTCGTCTGCGTAGTTTGCAGACATCTTACTACTACTACCCATTCTCCGTGGTCTTTCTCTATAATCTTGCATTTAATCATTTCCATAATCTCTTCACCACCTGACCTCTCTTCCGTTGTGTCCCTTCTCTGTGCCACCCTCACATGACACCGAAACGGCTACACCCAGGGGTGTCAAATTTAATCCAAGGATTCACCCCCCATGAATGTTCTTCATCACACATTATTTTGTGCTTTAACTATTGAAAAATAGCAGATCTACAAGCTCACAGCGCGGCACCGAGTGCCGCGCTGCGAGCTTGTAGATCTGCTATTTTTGAAAAATCTTGAAAATGTTGTTTCTATGTCAGTGTGGTGCTCAACTTTTTCACGTGAAAGACCCCCAAAATGACATGTATTTGTCCACGGACCCCCATCTCAATATATTTAGTTCCAGGGACCTCCCAGAAGCCAAATTCGAGTTACAAATGTTTGCTTAAAATATACATATATTCAAAGATGTACCTTTCAAAAATAGCAGTTCTACAGTACAAGCTCGCAGCGCGGCACTCGGTGCCGTGCTGTGAGCTTGTTTATCTGCTATTTTTCAATAGCTAAAGCATAAAATAATGAAGGCCCCTCCACCTTGGGCCCTTGTAACTCAGTCCCACTCCCCCCCTTGTGACGCACGCCCATGGCTACACCTGTGTCACCAGAGGTTCCCACGGGTAGGCGTTACCTCCTGCCGACCCCTTGCCGTGCCCCACTTGTAATCCACCCTGCAGGGTCCCGTTCTGGGGGCCGCACGAGCCTTCCACGGCATGGTAATATATCTCTCTGTCCATGTCCCCGTCTTCGTCGCACTCCTCGGCCTCCTCCCCGTCCTCGTCATCGTTCTCCTCCCACCCGCTCTTCACGTGCGAGAACTCGCCTTCGGCGCCCCAGTTCACTGTCTCGCGGTGGTAGAAGTAGCTGAAGTTGGACACGATGACGGGCACGGGCAGCGAGATGGTGAGCACGCCGGCGATGGCGCACATGGAGCCCACCAGCTTGCCCCACACGCTCACCGGCGTCATGTCGCCGTAGCCCACCGTGGTCATGGTGACCACCGCCCACCAGAAGGCGTGCGGGATGCTCACGAAGGCCGTGTCCGTGTGGTCGGCCTCGGCGAAGTAGATGGAGCTGGAGAAGATGATGACGCCGATGAAGAGGAAGAAGATGAGCAGGGCCAGCTCGCGCAGGCTCGCCTTCAGCGTCTGACCCAGGATCTGGAGGCCTTTGGATAAAAGGGGGTTGGGCGAAAAAGATTGTTTCATGATCTATAGACCTTATTCACACCGCGGCCATCTTGGATCACATGACTTCCTGGGATAGCAGCCTGCATTACAAACCATTGTGAGCAATGGAGCGATGGTCCCAAAATATGAGTTCTATTCAACCATTTTCTTTTGACCAAATCGACAAATGGGCAGATGACAACATCAACATCCCCAAAAGGATTACATAGAAGGGTACATCCACAATATTCATGGTTGTTAGGTTACACTGTTACTCTGTACAAAGACTTGCTACAGTAGCCTATCTGTGCAGAGTGCTTGCTCTGCCAACATATAGTTAATATTACTGTATCGTGATTTTTGCATATTAATCAGGAACAATCTAACAACAAATAGTTAATATGATGGTGGAGCAAGCACTGCACAGATAGCAAGTCGTTGTACACAGTAAGGTTGCAACCTAACTTACCTTGAATACCGTTACCATGGATGTAATCAATCCTGTTACTGTAGCCCTTCTATTTAATCATTTTGGGGATGTTGATGTTGTCATCTGCCCATTTGTCAATTTGGTAAAAAGAAATTGGTTGAATAGAACTCATATTTTGGGACCATCGCTCCATTGTTCACAATGGTTTGAAATGCGTCCAGCAGATTACCAAGCGTGTCTATGAAGGGAGCGCTCGTTTTATGGTTAGATGTCACAGTTATTGTCCACGACATTAAGTTATTGTCCACGACATTGCAAGCGGTGCGAAGCCCAGCAGACCTTGGTCCTGCTCTTCGCGCCCGAGCGCCGCAGGCGCGAGTGCCCGCGAAGAGCGGGCCAGGGCGCCGGCCGCGCGAGTTACGAAGCCGTGGTGAATGCAATCGTTATATTTATGCAAGGCCTGGGCAAGCGCACGATAAACGCAATGATAATTGGGTTTTGGTGCACCTCGCGCGGTCCAAGTGACTACAACCGAGCGCTCCCTACGTCCGGTTCAGCCAATCACAGGGGGCTCGGCGGGGAAAGGAACTTGTACAAGCTTGGGTATCCGCAAGACGTGTTTGAAATGCAGGCTGCTATCCCAGGAAGTCATGTGATCCAAGATGGCCGCGGTGTGAATAAGGTCTATGGCAGTGGTTCTCAAACTTTCAAATACAAATGGAAACCTGACGGGTTCATTTGGTTCCATTTGTACACTGCCAGAGTTACAGACTTGTATGGGTCAATTTAGAACCCCCTAAAGGAACCCACAGAGTCCCTGGAATCCACTTTGAGAACCACTGGTCTATGTTGATTTTTAATGCCACGATATTAACGAATCGTTAAATTCTGAATCTTTTTTTGTTTTTGTAGACTGACTTATCTGGCTGCGTTGAAGTGTATGATTCAACTTCATGGTTTATATTGTTTATAATTGTTTTAAAATGTTCTAGTATATAAAAAACTAAGTAACTTGGGGGGAAATCGCAATAAATCCCAATATCAAATCGCAACAATTGTTGAATCACAGAATCGCAATATAATTAAGAATCGCAAAACATAAATTGAATCGGCACCCCAGTTATCGAGATCGCATCGAATCGGGAGGTACCGTATAAGGCCAGATTTACACTGGCAGCCAAATCCAGCCTGAATCAGATCTGTGTCACATCCAGATTGGAATCTGATTTGTTTAAACAAATCTAAATGCAGACAGGTCACATGGAATCAGATTTTTAAATGTGACTTGAACCACATTCAGAGGTGGTTTCAGATTTGATTTCTGAACGCAGTAACCTGATCTAACCAAGTCGCATATAAAACTGTCCAAAACTTCACTTGCAGCACGACCCGATCGCCACTGACATCATTACAGTGCAAGAATTGCATTTTGATTTGCGAGAGCGCAATTAAGGGGTGTAATGAAAATAAATACGTTTTACTCTACAAAAGAAATGACGAGCAGCATGCTGCCTACGTTGTTACCATGGTAACCAAAGCAGATATGTCAACGCAGGGCGGCTTTGGGTTGACGTTGTTAAAATCAGTCTGAACACACAGATCAGATCTGGTCACTTGCAAATGCAGTAGTGAACAGCCGGGCCAATTCAATTCAATTCAATTCAATTTTATTAAAGTGTCAAATCATAACAAGTTATCTCAAGACACTTTACAAAGGCTAAAGAGCCATGAAAGAGAGAGAGGAGAGACGGAGAAACAAGGGAGAGACAAGGGAAAGACAAACAAGGGGCACACGCACACACATACACAGGTCCTGCATGCATATGTACAAGAACGAACGAAGCAACGAACGAACGAACGAACGCACACACACACACAGGCGCTGCATGCGTGTGTAGGGGGAGGGGAAGGGGAGGGGAAGGGGAGGTAAGGGTAGGGGGGGTGGGGGGGAGGAGAGAGAGAACCCGAGCAGAACCTGTACCCGTGAGGTACCCCCTCGAGAGAACCCGAGCGGATACCTCACAGGTCTGAGGCCCCCACCCTGAGCAAGCAATTTGCGACAATGGTAACGAAAAACCCCCTCTTAAAGGAGACATCCAGACCAAAACACATATAGGGTTAAATCTGCCTTTTATCATACCCCTTCATACCTGCTTTAGTCAATTTTTTTCATAGCTGCCCCCTGTTGCTAGGCTCTCTCATAACTAACACAGTGGATTGTCCTTAGGCAAGTGCGGTCATTTCTTGAGCTTCAAAGTTAGTATTTCTTTATTGGATTGTGTTTACACAACGTCCTGAGACGAACCACACCGCTGTTTTGACCTCACAGGCACCCTTACTTGTCAAACAGACCCCTCCCTCCCTCCCTTTCTAGCCTCTCCTCTCCCTGCTCTGGTGCAGAGCAGAAGCCGTTTGACAAGTAAGGGTGCCTGTGAGGTCAAAACAGCGGTTTGGTTGATCTCAGGACGATGTGTAAACACAATCCAATAAAAAAATACTAACTTTGAAGCTAAAGAAATGACCGCACTAGCCTAAGGACAATCCACTGTGTTAGTTATGAGAGAGCCTGCGAAATCTAGCAACAGGGGCAGCCGAAATCTAGCAACAGGGGCAGCTATGAAAAAAATCGACTAAAGCAGGTATGAAGGGGTATGATAAAAGGCAGATTTAACCCTATATGTGTTTTGGTCTGGATGTCTCCTTTAAGGAGGAGGAAACGTCAGGCAGATCCTGACTCTGGGGTGAACAGCCGTGCTGCCTCGACCGAGTCGGGGGGACAGTAAGGAACAAAGAGAGAGCAAGAGATAGACACAGGGAGATCCAGGCAGGTCCACAGGCGTGCTTCATGGAGGCCTGGTCCGGAGTCACACTCCGGACCAGGCCAAAAGATTGGATTTGAGAAATGAATCAGATTTAGGCTATAGATTTGACTGCAGTCTAAATCCAGCCTGAGCGAATGGTCCCGCCCCTTACCTTTGGAGTGACGGGACAGCTTGAAGATCCGGAACACCCTCACCAGCCGGATGATCCGGATGATGGCCAACGACGTGCCGGGGGACTCGTCCTCGCCCTTGGACAGGTCCGTGCCGAGCGTGATGAAGTACGGCAGGATGGCGCTGAAGTCGATGACGTTCATGACGTCCTTGAAGAAGCGGATCTTGCTGGGGCAGCTGGCGAAGCGCGCGATGAGCTCGGAGGAGAACCAGCAGATGCACACGGTCTCCACCAGGAAGAAGGGGTCCTGGAGCATGCCGGGGCGCGGCGGGGACGCGCCTCCGGACGCGTTCTTTCCGTGGGAGGAGGGCGTCTAGGCGGAAAGTGAGGAGAGATGACAAGCATTTCGTCACTGTCGGGCAGAAACCTTGTATCTCCAAGTTTCAAATTTGTAATTTTTTTCGCAAAGTAAAGCCCTGCTTCATCATACAAGGCTGTCGCGCAAAAGTTGTGAAAACAGCAGATCTACAAGCACACAACGCCGTTGTGTGCTTGTAGATCGGCTGTTTTCACTAGTTTAAGTCATTTTTAAAATGAGAATTAAAAAATGAACGGTTTTGGAGATACAAGGTTTCCACCCGGCAACGACGATTTGTATCGTCGTTGTATCGGGTGGAAACCTTGATTGTCCAAAACCCTTCGTTTTGTGTTTATTGTTTTAAAAATGATTTAAATATGGGGTGCCATGATTCTTTCCCCCAAAAAAACATGATGATCAGGTATTATGATTATACTAGGAGGAAGACTTTTTCATAAAAAGTATACAGAAAGAGTGTGGCCACACCCACCAGTTCATTAAGCATGCCTGGTTGTCATGGTGGGTGGTGACCCAGATGAAGTTAGCCACACCCACAGTGTTGGGTGTATGGTAAAAGGGGAGGGGATGAGTTTATGATGTCATTTAATCAGTGTTTTTCGATCAGGCCTTTTGACTCAGAGGCTTTCAGCTTTCAGGAAGAAGTTTATACATTCTACACATTTTTAACCTTGTGAAATGGGACATTCTACAGTACATAATGAGTATACTTTAGGTAGTTTAAGTGCATTTTGATACCAATAACTTTGTAGTTTTACTAGAGTATTTTTACAATGCAGTATTTTGCTTAAGTAAAGATATGTAGTACTTTTTCCAACACTGATGTTATACTTTATTATATGAGTTACTGCTGTTATTGCAAGTCACAATTAATGTCAAGTCGTAAAGCACCGTTCAACGACAAGACGTAAGAGGCAGGGTAGGCTAGGAATAGCTTGATGGCGAAATGTGCAGCGTAAATCATAGCCAATACGTGGTAGTGTCCTCAAAATTAACCTTTGAATGGCTTTGGCAGGCCAGTGACCATAAAGATTTGATTACGTGTTTCGACGGCTCCCCTAAGACTATATATTTAGCCCCCTTGAGGCCTCTGTAGAGAAACACGAGACTGCCTCCTTACACCAGTGGTTCTCAACCTGTGGGTCGGGACCCCAGGGGGGGTCCCCAGATGATTAACTTAATGTGCAACATTGTTTTCTCTCTCAACAGTGAACAAACCAACATAACGTTTAAGTGTATAGAGGGTACACATTTCTAAAGTGACAATTTAAGCACCTTTTAATGCCTCTAAAATGACAAATTGAACAACAAATTGAGCCAAATTGTCCAATGATAAGAGGCAGAAATTGTGAAAATAGCCGATCTACATGCTCACAATGCAACAAGGCATTGTGAGCATGTAGATCGGCTATTTTCACAATAGAACCGTGGTGTACAAAATGTATTTCCTCAACTCTTAGTGCTTGTCATGGTGGGGGGATCCCCAGTTCAAATATGATTATTTTGGTGAAAGTGAAATATCCCTTTAAGGTTAGGGTTAGGCATAGTTTTGCTGAGGTTAGGGTCAGTGATTGAAACTAAGTACTAAGTACAACAAAGTGCATTTACTTAAGTACTGTACTTAATTACAATTTTGAGGTATTTGTACTTTACTCGAGTATTGCCAATTTTCTATATTTTTACTTCTACTCCACTACATCTCAGAGGAAAATGTTTTACTTTTACTCCACTACAACTATTTAAAAACTTTAGTTAGTTACTTATATAAATTATAATATTACAAACATACATTAACCACTTTAGCCCTATTTTAGACCTAAGCTATTTGAAAATAGCAGATCTACAAGCTCACAACGCATCTCATCGCGACACGTTGTGAGCTTGTATATCTGCTATTTCCAAACATTTTGTACTTTTACTTTTGGTACTTTTAGTACATTTTGATGCCAATACCTTTGTACTTTTACTCAAGTAGACCTACATTTTGAATTCCGGACTTCTGCTTGTAAGGGTGCCCTCACACCAAAGTACCTATGAGAATGGAATCCGCGTTCTGCCAATGCATTTCAATGAGAGTGAAGCGTTTTCATGCCAGCAGAGGATTTCTGCAAAAAACGCTCCCTTCTCATTGAAATGCATTGGCGGAACGCGGATTTCACTCTCATAGGTATTTTGGTGTGAGGGCACCCTAACAGAGTATTTCTACTCTGTAGTATTGATACTTTTACTTAAAGTGGGCGTGACACGGCCAAAACAGCTAATTATGGCTATCAAATTAGCCAATTTTTTTAATGATGTCATGTACCCCCATGTTAAATTACCCAATCAAATTAATTTATTGTAGTTACTGTACTGAAAGTAGTACTTTCTGTACAGTAACGGCAATACATTAATTTGATTGGGCTAATATGGGGGGAGGGGCGGAGACTCGCGGAGTCGAGTATCCATATCATTATCTTTTGAAACTGCCCCAAAAAAAGCTGTCCGAGGTGTGTTTCCGACTTTCTAAACCAACTTTAAAACTATCAGTTCTAGGGGTAAAAATTATATAGCATTCGCTATAAAATCAATGGTTAGACCGATAAAAAAGTACATGTCTTCTTCAAAAAAGGTGTCAAAAAAGGTGTACGAGGGTCAACACGCTTCTCCCCCTCTATGAGACGGTTTTGTCGGCCATACCCTGCTGTCTCTTACCCTAACCTGGAGCACCCGGGACACCGGAGCAAGCGTAGAACGAGGGAACAGCGATCTCCTCCTCCTCCTCCGCAGAGGAGGTCTGTGGCTCATACACTCTGTGTGTGTGTAGCCTGTGTGTGTGTGTGTGTGCTTTCGCGCGCGTGTGTGTGTGTGTGTGTACACACACAATAGCTCTCGCAAAGCCGCAGCCTGCAGCGTTAGCCGGGCTACACGCTAACAACAAGGCATCACGTTGTGCGCGGCACCGCACGACGGACGAAGTATACATTGCGAGGCACCGCACAACGGACGAGGTATACATTGCGCGGCACCGCACAACGGACGAAGTATACATTCACTACTAACTGATACTGCCCCGCCTCCTTTTCAGACTGTTTGAAGAAACACCACGTGACTTACTGTATCATAATGTTAAATTTCGGCCGGTGTCACGCCCCCTTTAAGTAATAAATACGTTTTTTCTTGTTCTTTTTTTTTTACCAACTGGTTAAGGTTAAGGTTAGGTTTAGGCATATAACCACGCCTACCTGGTCGAAACACCTTGAAAGATCTCTCTTTCAAGGTGTTAGATCTCTCTTAGACCCCTTGGAGGGAAGCATGATGTAAGCCTAGTTTCCTGCACGACCATTCTGAGTTCCCAGAGGGTTTTTTTTTTTTTTCGCCACTAGGTGGCGAAAATTACCTGCCGACACCTCAAAGTTGCCCACATACTGTAGGGCGCAGCCACATATCTGGCTCGTCAGGCGACGTAACGCTGCTGCCTATGGTAGCATTACCCAAGAGGGCGATAGCAAGAGGGTGCAAAAGACCCGTACTTCCCGTTTCTGCATGACGTAGGGGGGACTCCTTTTTAGGAGGCGGAAGCAGGTTGGAGTCTATTCATTTACAATGAGAGAGCTAACGTGAACACAGATCAAAATAATAGTTCGAAAGCTATGCTCACTGAACTAAATATTGGACCCGATCATCACAAGCCACATAATATTAACAAAATTGTCATACTAAAGTGGCTTTTTTCATCGCCACAACAAAGGAGAAAATCAACTTTATTATTGCTCTTTAGCTGTCCCAGCAACACACTCTCGCGGGATCTATAGCACCAGTAAACAGGACGTGCGCGAGATTTGCAGTCAGAGCCGGCGCCCACTTAGGAGTCAATTTGTAGGATTTGTGTACCATGTCGCACTCTAGTGGATCCAATGAGGATGAGCTATCTTCATTAATTAAATATCTTTGGCATTACTCCCTTAACTTTGAACTTTCACACTAGCTTTGAACTTTCACACTAGAGCAGCTAACGTGAGTGTCAACAAAGTGACGTTCTCCCTGCGTTTAGGTCTGGGAGAGTGTTTTTTTGCAGGTCTTTCAGTCCAAGTGTATCAAAAAAGCAACTGGGTTAAGGCAGCGGAAGCTTGTGATTGGCTGCGCGGAGGAGCCGAAAGTCGGGGGGGACGGAGATACACCTAAACCTAATCTTAACCCAGGGGGCGTCAATTGGGTATGGCAGGGGTATGCAGCTGCCATATCCTGGGTCCAGGGGGGAAAATAAAAGTTACTTTTAAATATAAATCCATGAATGTCTCTTTGTCTATCCTCCTAGTTATTATGTTGTTAAATTGCAGTAAAATAACTACAAATGCAAAATTTAACAAAATGGTCACGTTTACTAACATGCCAAGTTTAGCTGCTCTTGAACAACCGTTCCAGGCTGCCATATCCAGCCCAAGAAACCGTAGAAACTGGGGGAAAATAGAATGTACTTCTTAAAATAAATGTATCATGCCTGTTGCTATGGCAACATGACTGGCGTATTGCCATACCTTAGCTTTTTCTGAACTGACGCCACTGCCTTAAAGGACAACTTTGTTTTTTTTACAACAAGGGTTCATATTTTAGATTGTAATCAGAGAAAAGAAAAAGTGAGTGTTAAAATGTTTTCATTTGCTTCGTTCTATTGTTTTATCGCGTTTACCGTGCTAAAATGTGGGGCATGCGTACTTATAAACTTTATAAACTTTATTACTGGCTCAGGGCCCACATGGTAGAAAACAATACATTTACATTACAAACATAATAAAAGCAGAAACAGTACATTTCCCTAGCCCCACCGGAGTCAAAAAAGGCACTCATGCCAGTGTCCTCTTAGAGTAGACATGTACCGGACAGAGCTACGTCCAGGGTCTGACATCAGTCCAATTAATCCATTTAATCCATTAGGCATGCGTACAAGTGGCTAAATATGTCTTTTTAGACACAATAAACCAGCAGTTTCTTTATTGCTATTTACAGTAACACTTCTAGCCCCCATAAGTCACATCCAACCATGAAAGGTTGCGTTGTATCTTGGGAATGGGCTTATTCTGTGTAAAATTACATATTTAGCCACTTGTACGCATGCCCCCAAACACTGAAATAAGAATATCTAAAATAATAGAAAGAAGTAAATGAAATAATTTTAACACTCAACTTTTATATTCTTTAATTACAATCTAAAATATTAACCCTTGTTGTAAAAAACTAAAGTTGTCCTTTAACCCTAACCTCAGTAAAACTAACGCTGGTGAATCCTAACCTGGTGAAATGCTAACCTGCCGACGCTGGTGAATGTTAACCTGGTGAATGTTAAACTGGTCGGACCAACGGTGCTTAACCCAGTTGTTTTTTTGATACACTCGGAATGAAAGACCTGCAAAAAACACTCTCCTGTTTAGGTCTGTCCCATTGGTTAGTGAGTGTCTCTACCGGGTGAGAGTACAGCAGTGCTGAACCATGAACCTGTATTGAACCCTTGAGCTTGCAGACGTACTGTAATGCCTCTTCCGGGCTATTCTCTTAGCTCTTTTACTGCTTCGGACGTTTCCGTTCGCCCCAATTTTGACCCAAGCGCGCTGCCAATACGGCTCGTTCTTTTTACCTTGTTTGATGACTGTAAGCTGATAACTGGTCACGCCGCCGTGTACAGTAAAAACATCTCCCGTAACGCTGCTCTCAAAAATCCACCGCCCGTAAACAATAATGGAGTCCCAAATCACTTCCTGGCTGTTTTCTGTGGATCTGATCTAGAAATGCATTTCTATGCTCTGAATGGATGGCAAGCGGAGCGGCCCAATTCACATTCATTCTTTGAAGGCTGCCCTCTGCCGCCAGCTTGGCTAAAGTACAAATATAATACATCCAATGAAAAAAAAAATGTTTGGAAATAATTAATAGATCATTTTCTATAACATCGCATAGGTAAGCTGCTTTTTGCTGGCACCAGCCCCAATAAATAAATAATAAATCTGGCAGTAGAACTGTTAACATGGGAGTGGATGGGGATCAATGCATCTGTCGCGAGGCATGTGGCTGCGCCCATAGGCAGCAACGCCTACAGCAGTGTGTTTGACCACCTGGGGGAACTCTGCATTCAACGAACAACTGCAACCTTTGTCACATTTTATATTTACATTTTATTCACCCACTCTTTGCACCTTTTGCAACCTCTACCCTTCCACTCTCCTCCAATTTGACAGTATCAAATTTAACAGTCGACCAAAATAATCATGCTGTCTGCCTTTCCTTTCTCTCTCAAAGGACAAGGCAGGTGGTAAGCAATGAACGGGAGGTGTATGTAATGTGACTCATAATAAACAATTCCTCCTATCTCAAAGACCACCACCCATTATTCAGCACACAATCGGAGGGGAAAAGTGGGACTGAGTTACTAGGGCCCAAGATGGAGGGGCAAATAAATACATATCATTTGGTGTCCTTCACATGAAAAGGTTTGAGCACCACTGACATTGAGCACCACTGACCTTTTTCAAAAAACGTTTAGAAGGATTTGAAATCTTCAAAGACTTGCACAAATATGTTCACGATTTTTCAATAGTTAAAGCACAAAATAATGCCTAATAATGCGTTCCCCCCATGAAGAACATTCATGTGGGGGCCCGCAGTGATACAGTCCCTTGCAATCCGCTTTGTTCCTTTTGGCATCATTCGTCCCTCACCTCCCAACAATTCAGAGCTTTAAAAACAACAACAACAAAAACAACAACAACTATATTGCAGAACCAATCTAAAGTCTTTAGGGCACTGGTTCTAAAAGTGGGGTCTGTCCCAGACCCCTACCACAGATGGTGTCATCTGTGGTAACCGAGGGACTAAAATGGGAGAAAGGACGATATGACTTAGAGAACTGTACCTTACCTCTCGCATCTCCTTCTCCAGCCTGAAGACGGGCAGAGTCTCCAGGCAGAAGATGAGGATGGACAGTATGGTGACCATGACGCTGATGACGGCGACGATGCGCGCCGCCGACGAGGACTCGGGGTGCTCGAAGAGCATCCAGACGCTCCTCTGGAAGCCGTTGGTCGGCAGCGGCTCCTCCTCCTCCTTGGGGTAGCCCTCGTCCTCCTTGAAGTAGGGATGGGACCATATTAGGCAGGGGTGGGCAACTTTGATGATGGCGAGGGTCACTATATTTTCAACTTCACTCCAGAGGGCCACATTGCATATCGCTACGTCCTACTTTGTCATTCTAGTATCTCATACAAAATAATGAGATCAAAAGAATCAAAAATAGACGATCTACAAGCTCAAAACGCATCGCAGCGCGATACGTTTTGAGCTTGTGGATATGCTATTTTTTATTCTTTTGAATTGGAATCCTGAATATTTTTTTGTTATTGTGGGCTCGCCTGGAAGGCGAGCACACGTATGTTATCTTCATTATTGTGGGCTCGCCTGGAAGGCGAGCACACGTATGTTATCTTCATTATTTATAGTCAGTCAGTCAGTCAGTATCTCCTCAAAACTTTGGCGCGCTTCATCTCTTAAACGCTTACACCTTTCAACACCATTCAAATTTTTATGTGTTCAGCTTACTGAGGACAAGTGTGCTTGTATTTTTGGTTTTGAAATGTTTTGTAGTATAAATATAAAAAAATAAAAATGTTTAACTTTAAGCACCCAATGCATTTCCAATGGGTTTAGTGAGTGGGGACAGAGTGGAGAGAAGGATAATAGACCCATGTTTATGTTAAGGCGCTGTGGCTGCAGTGTTCACACTTCAGATATGCTATCTATATCATTGCGTTCACACAGGTCTGCTCTCTGATTTGATCCAAATATCTAAGCTTTGTGATGTATATATTCTGAGTTAAAACTACAAATATCTATAAATGTCCCTCTCCACTCTACTGATTGAGACAGCTGTGATTAAAGGCCTGTCTGTCATTGGCTGTTCTGTGGTGCTGCAAAGTAACCAAGTACATTTACTCTAGTATATACAAGTACTGTTATAGAATTTTATGAAATGTAATCTTTGTTTCTTCTTGAAGGTAGTCAGAAGGTCATGTAATTTAGTTTAGTCATGTCAGGGTGTTTATTCCTAGGTTTGAGAACAACTGTTGTGTGAGTCACTCTTTCACCTGTTACCAGAATGTCATGATCTGTCTAAAGTATTCCTGACTGAAAGCCTTAAAAGGATGTTTGTTAACTTGACTCTTTTTTATTTTAAGTCCCCTCTGAAGTGTATAAAGAGGGCGTGTATAACCTGTGCTCGGGAGTGGAGAGTTGCTATGCCCATTGAGTGTAGTTGCTGTCTGCTCAGGAGCTCCTTTGATGAATAAATATTGATTGTGTTTGAACACTGCTCGAACCTTTCTTTTCTCAAGTATATTTTTATGCAATAATTATAGAAATCCATAACAGCTGGCGACCACGAAGGGACTCTGTCTTCTGTCCGTCCACATCGACGGACCTTCCCGGATCTCTGCTGCAGCTACCAGGCAAATACATCAGCTCCAAACGGTTGACGTGCCGTCCGTGGGACGTCCGGGTGTCGGATGGGCAGAGAACAGAGTTCAATAAGGTACGAGAGTGTTTCAAATACAATCTGTTGCATGAACAAATTTTGCATGTTTTAGAGGATATAAGGATTCTGTTTAAAAAAAAAACAGTACCTGTGTAATCCAGGGTGCTATTTCATTATAGCTTCACGGGGAGGACCGTGGTAGATGAATAAGACCTTGCATGATAAGGTTTTACCCGTGGAATTCGGGGAAAAAGCTATTTAATACATAGCTCCACGTGATCGTGGGACCGGTGGTTATCGACAGGGAAATTGGCTGTCGGGAATAATTATTCTGGGTTATCATGTAAATGTGTAAAAACGTATAAACTCAAAAAAGGGACCACAGGGAGCTGTTCAAGTTATTCTCCTGGGTGCGAATCTGTGAACACACATGAGAATTGTGAACAGCTACGAGGGTTTTGTGACATGGTTTTAAAATGTGGATATTGTTAAACCTTGAAAGGAGAAAGGAAAATATCTGAAATAAGGGATTCAACAAGGTGTGAACAGACTCATTAGATTTGTACAGGATGACGTGTGTTTGAGAAACGCATGGAATGAATGAAGTCATCCTAGAAAATAAGAAAATAACCTTGTGGAGTCTAACGATCAGTCTGTAGTACGGTATCATTTTATGTAACCAAGGACGGTTTGCCAAAGTGTCTGTTGACTCAACTCTGCTCTGATTCTTCTTTTCTTTCTCTTGTTTGTTTTTCTGAGTCTTTCCAGAGCAATGGGGAATGGAGAGAGTGGCTATTCCAGGCTAAGGGCACTCTCAGGGCCAATAGAGTTCATGGTGGAGAGATGGGGAGATGAAATATTAGAGCCAATCATGTTATGGCATAAACTTACTCAGGAAAAGTTCCCGCTTGCGGGAACATTTAGCTCCTCAAAATTAAGAGCATGTAGGGATGCTCTTGAGCAATATGACAGAAAAGCAGGGAAAAAAGCAAAAGAACTCAATTGGGATTTGTTCAGAAAATGGGAAAGAGAAGCAGAATATAGAGATGAAAAACAGGCTAAAGCCCTTTTAAATAAAGAAGAGGGTGGGGATGAGAAAAGGCATAAAAGATTGAAAAAGTATAGGCAAGAGATGCTCCAGCCACCTCCATATCGCACCCAGCTGAACCCCCCATTGGGCCCACCAGTGCAGCAACCCAACCCGGCAGATCCACACGCCCCAGCGCAGCCAGCACCTGTTCCCGGCCTTCAGCAAGCAGCCCCTCCACCGGCAGCGGCTCCTGCCAATGGAATGCACGACCTACCTCCAAACCCAGCGGGGGAGCTCTACGCAGCAGCTGCCCAGATAGCTCAGCAGGCAGCCACCCACGGAATGGTATGGTGACACGAAGCATGATGTCGCAAATGCCATTGATACCATATCCAAACCCTCACCCTCCTCCTCCGGCTGACGCCCAGCCGGACGTTATAAATGCTTACACCCCAATTGTCACAGTCCAGCGAAACTGGACCCCCGATGAACTAAATGACATTATCAAAGACCTACCAAATCCTAAGGTAGACGTTGCAAAATGGTGTAAGGCCATTGAGGAATTGATCCTCATGTATGGCCCATCAGGACAAGAATTAGAGACTCTTTTTCGGAAAGTTTTTGGACTAAGATGGCAGCGACTGAAGGATCCGTTCGATGCAGATGGAGCAAGAAATGACATTCTTACTGGACAATTGCAGAATCAAGGTGGTCTTTTTGACAGAGTAAGGGCTGCCTTCCCAGTCCGTACTGACTGGCCCAGGATACACAATACCAAACAACGACTAGATGAGTCCTGTGATGAGTACAGATCAAGGATGGAAGAAATCTTTCAAAAATGTTGTGGTGTGGCACAAGACAATGTGGCGTACAATGACTTATTGAAAACAGCCATGATAAATAATCTGACTCCGGCTGTCCACGACCGGGTTATGATTTCCTGTGTGGGCTGGGAGACTCAGCCCTTGGATGTGGCATGGTCACATGCACAACACGCAGAAAGGCAGCTGCTGTCGCAAATCAACGAGAAGAAAAAGAAACTGGAGACAGCCCAGTTAATGTTCTACGAGAATAGGGGCCAGGCGCCAAGAAAAGAACAACAAATGACAGATGCGACGCCAAGGTGGCCTCAGGAGAAGAGAGAGAGGGGGGTGCCCCTGCCGGGAGACATTTGTGGACTCTGTCAGAAGACAGGCCACTGGAGACGGCAATGTCCCATGAACGCTAAGAAAAGAAGGACAGATGGCCAACAGGTCAGGCAGGGCAACAACCGACACCAGGGCCGGGGACAGTGGGGGTGGCAGGGAGGACAGCCGGCCACCTGGGGGTATCCGTCACCCCCTGGCCCTTGCTATCCGACAGGACAGTGGATCTGGACCGGCTCCTCCCCTCACCTGGCAGCCCAAGCAGGCCCGCAGGACACCAACCGAGCCCGGCAGCAGGCCCTCCCATGGCAGTATGGACCCGCTGCAGACGTGACGGTGTCCAACCCGGGTCAGCTATGAGATAGGGAGGTGGCTGTGCAAGGGGTAAGACTAGTGACAGAGCAGGAAGTAAAGGTACGTGCTGGTCAATTTATGCAGGTCTCAGTCTCCCCTGATGAAGCCCCAGTGTTGGATCTGCTCGTGAATGGTGAGAACATAAAATTCCTTGTTGATACAGGCGCTAGTCTGTCAGTTATTAGACGGGAAGAGATCCCAGACGCTCCATTATCTAATAAGTCTATTAACACGATTGGAGCGTCTGGTGAGCCCTGTTTAGAGCCAGTGACGTGCCCGTTAGCAGTGGCGCATGGTGACATAAAGGTAGAACATACATTTTTGTCATCAACAGTGTGCCCCGTTAATTTAATGGGACGCGACTTGCTGTGTCGATTTGGTGTTAAATTGGACTGTTCCAGCGATGGCATTTTTATGTCATGTCCTACGCTGGGCCTTTACAATTTATCTGTCAGTAAGGGGGAACCAACAAACTATTACTATAATTGGGACCTTTCTGACAGAAACTTATCTGAGAAGTTACATAAAATGATACCAGATGATTTCACCAAGTCAACATTGCTACGTTGTACTGCACATTTTTCACCATTCACAAGAGATCTGACCTATGAAAACTTTTGGTTTAAAATCAAAAATGAGGACGAAATAAATTTAAGTAATATGTACTTTAATGACCAGTTTAGTGCCATTACTTTAAATTTAACTGAAGAGCAAACATTGTATCACACTTTGACAGGCACAGACGCACACATCCCCCTAGGAAAGAAACTAGGTGATTGGTGTGATATAGGCCCCTGGTTAAAAACAGTGTTACAGGCTGTTGATTGGCAGCAGGGTGGTTCAGGGAACTGGTATTCACCCAGCATGAAAACATACTGTACTCCACTAAATGTCAATTGCATGATGACAAGAACGTCAACTAGCTCTAACTCAAAACAGGATTGGGAAACATTAATGGTACTAGATACCTCAGAAATTTCACCCTTGCTTGCACAAGTACCAGAGTGTTTGTGGGCAAAAGACAAATATGACATAGGGCAGATAAAAAATGCCAAGCCTATTGGGGTGGAGGGTAAATCGACGTTCAGACCCAACAGGGCCCAATACCCTCTGAGTAAAGATGCAGAAGAGGGGATATCGAAAGTACATGCATCTCTAGTGGCAAAAGGGGCTATTGTCGAATGCCCTAACTCACCCTGTAATTCACCCATCTTGCCTATTAGGAAGGCAAATGGAGCCTGGAGATTTGTGCAGGATTTGCGGCAAATCAATCAGGCAGTGTATACGCCTACCCCTGTAGTTCCTAATATTGTAACCATTATGTCGCAGGTACCGGCAGACTCTTGCTACTATAGTGTTACGGACTTGTCCAACGCATATTTCAGTTTGGCTGTCGACGTGGACAGTCAATTTTGGTTTGCGTTCACTTTCAAAGGGAAAAAATGGACTTGGACTGTTTTACCCCAAGGGTATGCAGCAAGTCCAACGCTGTTCACAGCAGCGTTAGCGACAAATCTGGAGTCTTTTGTGCCGCCCGAAGGCAGCGTTTTAATCTCCTACATTGATGATTTATTATTATGCAGTAAATCAAAAGAAGCATGTGAAAAAGATACTATAGCCTTGTTACAATTCCTAGCTGAGAATGGCCACAAAGTGTCAAAAGAAAAATTGCAATTTGTGAAACAAGAGGTAAAATACCTAGGCCATGTTATTACTCCTGAGGGACGGAGGTTGGGAAAAGAGAGGATAAGTGCTATTTTGGCCATGCCACGTGCAAGCACAAAGGAGCAACTAATGTCCCTATTAGGTATTGCAGGTTATTGTAGGCCATGGATCCCAGACTATGCAGAAATTGTGGAGCCTTTATCTGACCTGATCTATGGAGGGAAAAAATTAGCTATGTCTGACAAAATTGAATGGACGACAGAAGCATTAGGTGCCCTGACCACACTCAAACAAGCCTTAACAGGATCCCCATGTCTGGGTCTACCTAACCACGAGAAACCTTTCAATTTATTTGTTGCAGAAAAGAATGGCTTCATGTCTGCAGTATTAACCCAGAGGCACGGTGACAAACAGAGGCCTGTGGGTTATTACTCCAAACGCTTGGACAATGTGGCCAGGGGGCTTTTGCCATGTCTCAGGGCTGTCGAAGCAGCCACAGCAGCGGTATTAGCAACAGCTGACATAGTAGCAATGCATCCATTGACTGTTCAGGTACCACATGCAGTCCATGCATTGATTACGCAGGCACGTACTGCACATTTGACACCTGCACGCCTTCTACACTATCAAAATGTGTTACTAACCATGGCTCATGTTACTTTGAAGAGATGTACGGTTCTTAATCCTGCTAACCTTCTCCCTACAGAAGATGACGGGGATCCGCATTCTTGCATGGAGCTATTAGATGTTATGTCTAAACCAAGACTAGATCTAACTGACATTGAAGTACCTAACTCAGACTTAATTCTCTATGTAGACGGCTCAGCTCAGAGGAGTAAAGATACCGGGGAGCCACTAGTGGCATATGCTGTCTGTTCTGACACTTCTATCTTTGAAAGTGCGAGGTTACCAGCACACCTGTCAAGTCAGGCAGCCGAATTGTTTGCATTAACTAGAGCTTGTATTCTGGCAGAGGGGAAGACAGTGACCATTTATACAGATAGTAAATATGGCTTCAGCGTTTGCCATGATTTCTATGCGATCTGGAAACATAGGGGATTCCTTACATCAACTGGAAAGCCAATAGCCCACCATGTGTTGGTAAAGAATTTGTTGGCAGCTATTATGTTACCAAAAACAATAGCTGTCTGCAAATGCCAGGCTCACACTAATGCTCTGGACCCCATATCACAAGGGAATGCATTTGCAGATAGGACTGCAAAGAATACTGCTGTCTCACCCTTCTCCCCAGTTTTACAGATGACGGTGCTCCCGGCACAAGTTAATCCTTTCTCTATTGACAACATTTCTTTGTTACAGACAGGAGCTGACGCACGAGAGAAGAAACTGTGGGAGAAAAAGTGTACATTGGACGCCACCAGGAACATATGGGTGAACTCATCTGGCCTACCAGTTATGCCGAGATCAGTTTTCCCATATTTAGCAAAAATCTCACATGGACAAGACCACGCTTCCAAATCAAAAATGATTGAGTTGGTAAACAAATATTGGTTTGCCCCAGGATTTACTACTTATGCCGACCAATTTTGTTCAAAATGTGTAATTTGCATGACACACAATATTGGACGAGGCTTAGTTGTGCCAATGTCAGCACAACCAAAACCAGACGGGCCTTTTGAGTATCTCATGGCCGATTTCATCACTTTGAACCCATGCCAAAACTACAGACATGCTCTAGTAATTGTAGACATGTGGTCTAGATGGGTGGAATGTTACCCATGTCGGGACGAATCTGCTAAAACGGTAGCGGATGTCCTATTACGTCATATTTTTCCACGATGGGGGCTCTGTAGTAAATTGGGGTCGGATAACGGCTCGGGCTTTGTGAACAAAGTTATTCAAAGTCTTTCTCAAAACCTACAATTTGATCTAAAAAGGCATTGTGCTTATCATCCTGAGTCTGCAGCGCCAGTAGAAAGGGCAAACCAATCTTTGAAAGGCAAATTAACTAAATTGCAAGCTGAAACCAAACTCTCCTGGATCCAAGTCCTCCCACTGGCTCTCATGTATATGAGAGGCAGGACTAATGCAACATTAGGTCTGTCCCCTTATGAGATTTTAATGGGGCGTCCAATGAGAATGACAAATATGCCATTCCCACAGAATAAGATGTCGTTAATGAATATTGATGACGATATGATTAAATATTGTATTGCACTCAACTCTGTGCTTAAGTCTATTTATCCGAAGGTGAAAGCAGCGCTTCCAGATCCTAAAGCCGGCCAACTACACGACTTAGAGCCAGGAGATTGGGTGGTGATCAAGGATCTAAGACGCCAGCATTGGTATCAACCCAGGTGGCTAGGGCCCTTCCAAGTTCTTCTCATCACGCCCACCGCGGTTAAAGTCACCGGCAGGGAAACCTGGGTTCATGCGTCGCACTGCCGAAGGTTCGGCCAACGTTCACGTTCGTCCACTGTCCCACACTGAAGGTATGAAGATACAGGTGCCCACAGGTTCGACGTGGGGCCCAAGGATTCCCTGGGCCATGATGACGTTGGGTGTAGCCCTGTACCTATCAGTGTGGACGTGGACGACAGGGAGGAGAGAATGGTACCAGAAGGAGTACACAGAGTACCAGAAGGAATGGTACCAAATGCACACACAAAAAGAATCGTTGCATACATTACATAGAAGAGACCTCCATCATCCAAACTTGGCCATGTCAATGACACTCAGTTTTGCAGTGCAGATGAACTACTCGAATTGTTGGATATGTCAGCACCTGCCTCATAGCGCAACGGCCCCAATATGGATGGCCCTTCCACTGACAGCAAAAGAATGGCGTTTCTATGACTGGCAAGGTTTAAGAGAGAACAATGTTTTGTGGGATTCTGAATGCCATGATCCTCCTGGGAGTCATTACAGGGGGGTAGGGGATTTTATCACTGCTAATCCATGGACCCAGTACAAGAAGATCTTGGATATTATAGAGATTGGGGTAAACAGGCTTGTAGAAGTTGGGAAACACAGACTTAATAAGACTATGATTCACAGGGTGGGAATGTTAAACCAAACAAACATAGCAACTAATGAGTTTGTATTCAAAGTTGAAACAATCCATGTCCAGACAAATTGTACATTTGCTGAAAAAACGAAATGTATGCGAGGGAAGTCCAGTGTCAGCCTAAACTGTTATTCTGAGATTTTCTATTTCTCTGTCTCAAGTGAATTCAAAATGAATAGAATAAAATGCAATGATGTCTCTAACTGCCAAGACCAAGCACAGACTAAAGTAACTTTCCGGTCCTCAGACATGGGTAAAGCTATGCCAATAGTAGAAGAGGGAAATATCAAATATTGTTTCACTGGAACTCTGATCCAGGGAAAGAAATATGTAGACATAGGAGAAAGTCCTTGTGACAAAGAAACCATAATGCTAACCAACCTTACTAGGCCTTCATATCTTCCTGAAACTGTCTATGCAGTGTGTGGAGGGAAAGCGTACACGCACCTCCCAGCCAATAGCCATGGTACATGTTATTTGGCCCATGTCATTCCAATGATTAGAAGGGTGAATAGTTCTGAAATTCAAGAGGCCTACTCTGAACACAGGAGGAAAACTAGTCGTAAAAAACGGACATTAACTTGGTGGCAAAAAGTTCTCGGGGTGATAATACCAAATTATGGAATCTATAATACACAGAGCGAACTGGAAGCCTTGTCTACTGTCCTGGAAAAACACATGAATGTCTCAGACGCAGCTATTGAAGCTTTGGCCACTGAAGTTAACGAAATCAAGGCCATTACTTTGCAAAATAGAATGGTTTTAGATATCATGTTAGCCAATAAGGGGGGGGCCTGTTCTGTTATCAAGACAGAATGTTGTTCTTTCGTGTCAGATCCCACTAAAGCAATCACTAAACTCCATGAGGACACCCAACTCGGGGTAAAAGAGCTAAAAAAAAACCATGGGGGGATGTTTTGGGGTCTATTTGAAGACTGGTTTGGAGGTATCGGGAACACACTGACACGTACACTGATTCTGATTGTCATCACTGTGATCATACTACTCTTAGTTTTTGTTTGCCTATCTGCATGCATTAAAGCGGTAATGTCAAGAATTGTCGGGTCCACCTCTGAAGTAATAATCCAACCAGGAAGATCACAGTGGTCACCGCCATTCAACAACAGTGACATTGTTTAGACGATGTGGATTTGGGCTTATGGGTAGATGGGTGATGGGTCCCTTAGAAATAGTGACATTGCTTAGACTATGGGTGTGGGCTTATGAGTAGATGTGAGGTGTCCTTTAGGAATGGTTTTCTTATATTTGAAATTTATACCCATAAGGTATAAAAAAATGTGTGATGTGCTCTTTAGAGATGTTTTACTATATTCTATCTAGACGTGGGTTTTTTATTTGTTATTTTGAGTTCTATCCCCCTTAACGTCAATATAACTATCTGAATTACAGGCCAAACTAAGGTGGTCGCTAAGGAAAAAGAAAAAAAAAAAAAAACTGAACTCTAGGGCCGTCTAGGAATTTTTACCTTAAAGAGTTAATATAAAAGAGATAAATATATTAAATAAGGTTTTCGCCTAGACCTGTTTTCAGATACGTAAAAGACGGAAAAACAAATGTCATTACATTTACTATTAATGACCATATTCTATGATCAAAAGGGAGGGATGTTATAGAATTTTATGAAATGTAATCTTTGTTTCTTCTTGAAGGTAGTCAGAAGGTCATGTAATTTAGTTTAGTCATGTCAGGGTGTTTATTCCTAGGTTTGAGAACAACTGTTGTGTGAGTCACTCTTTCACCTGTTACCAGAATGTCATGATCTGTCTAAAGTATTCCTGACTGAAAGCCTTAAAAGGATGTTTGTTAACTTGACTCTTTTTTATTTTAAGTCCCCTCTGAAGTGTATAAAGAGGGCGTGTATAACCTGTGCTCGGGAGTGGAGAGTTGCTATGCCCATTGAGTGTAGTTGCTGTCTGCTCAGGAGCTCCTTTGATGAATAAATATTGATTGTGTTTGAACACTGCTCGAACCTTTCTTTTCTCAAGTATATTTTTATGCAATAATTATAGAAATCCATAACAGTACTTGTACCTACAGTACAATTTTGAGGTACTTTTACTCTACTTTCCATTTTTGTTACATATACTCTACTATAAATACAGCATTTGACAGCCTCAGTTACTTGTTACTTTGCAGATTTTATTATTAATAAAAAACATAGATGGACCACTTAATACTGCTATGAAGTTGATCTACAATGTGCGCCCGCACGCACGCACGCACGCACACACACACACACACACACACACACACACACAAACAACTGTTACTGTGTTACTGTGGAGACGTTTGCTTGTATTTGTCTTTGAGACATGTTTTGTAGTGTTTTAGAAATTTTACTTAAAAAGAATAAGGTTTTAGGATCCCGGGCAATGGGATTTACAGTATATATCCTAGAACCCGCAGGGACAATCAGCCGTATTAGTGGTTGTTGTTGGTTTTCAGGGAGATATCACAACCAATGCATTTTCAAATCAGATCCACAAACACAATAAAAGTCATGCTCCACTCCTCAGTCTGGAGTGGCCACATAGAAGAACGCCTTGGTTATAGACATAGTGGAGGACAGATGTGATCTGGGATTGTTAACCTACAGTATATGCACTCAATATACACCTCTAGAACACATAGAATATGTACAGTAAGGTTCAGTAGAGTACAGTAAAATTACAGTAAGGTTCAGTAGAGTACAGTAAAGTACAGTAAGGTACAGTACAGCACAATAAAGTACAGTAAAGTACAATAAAGTACAGTAAGGTACAGTGGAGTACAGTAAAGTACAGTAGAGTACAGTAAAGTACAGTATAGTAAGGTACAGTAGAGTACAGTACAGTAAGGTACAGTACGGTACAGTAGAGTACAGTATAGTATAGTACAGTAAGGTACAGTACAGTACAGTACAGTAAGGTACAGTAGAGTACAGTAAAGTACAGTAAGGTACAGTACAGTAAGGTACAGTAGAGTACAGTAAAGTACAGTAAGGTACAGTAAAGTACAAAACAATACAGTAAGGTACAGTAGAGTACAGTAAATTACAGTAGAGTACAGTAAAGTACAATAAAGTACAGTAAAGTACAATAAAGTACAGTAAGGTACAGTGGAGTACAGTAAAGTACAGTAGAGTACAGTAAAGTACAGTAGAGTACAGTAAAGTACAGTAAGTTACAGTAGAGTACAGTAAAGTACAGTAAGGTAGAGTACAGTAAAGTACAGTAAGTTACAGTACAGTACAGTACAGTACAGTACAGTACAGTACAGTACAGTACAGTAAGGTGCAGTACAGTATAGTAAGGTACAGTACAATACTGTAGGGTACTGTACCTTACAGTACCTTAAAGTATCCTATTTGTTGGGTTGGAATCGAGCCCACACTGTTTCGAAGGAACAGTATTTCTAGTTTATTTCTATATTTATATACTAGTCAGTATCTCCTCAAAACTTTGGCGCGCTTCATCTCTTAAACGCTTACACCTTTCAACACCATTCAATTTTTTATGTGTTCAGCTTACTGAGGACACGTGTGCTTGTATTCTTGGTTTTGAAATGTTTTGTAGTATAAATATAAAAAAATAAAAATGTTTAACTTTAAGCACCCAATGCATTTCCAATGGGTTTAGTGAGTGGGAACAGAGTGGAGAGAAGGATAATAGACCCATGTTTATGTTAAGGCGCTGTGGCTGCAGTGTTCACACTTCAGATATGCTATCTATATCATTGCGTTCACACAGGTCTGCTCTCTGATTTGATCCAAATATCTAAGCTTTGTGATGTATATATTCTGAGTTAAAACTACAAATATCTATAAATGTCCCTCTCCACTCTACTGATTGAGACAGCTGTGATTAAAGGCCTGTCTGTCATTGGCTGTTCTGTGGTGCTGCCAAGTACATTTACTCAAGTATATACAAGTACTTGTACCTACAGTACAATTTTGAGGTACTTTTACTCTACTTTCCATTTTTGTTACATATACTCTACTATAAATACAGCATTTGACAGCCTCAGTTACTTGTTACTTTGCAGATTTTATTATTAATAAAAAACATAGATGGACCACTTAATACTGCTATGAAGTTGATCTACAATGTGCACACACACGCACGCACGCACGCACGCACGCACGCACGCACACACACACACACACACACACACACACACACACACACACACACACACACACACATACACACACACACACACACACACACACACACACACACACACACACACACACACAAACAACTGTTACTGTGTTACTGTGGAGACGTTTGCTTGTATTTGTCTTTGAGACATGTTTTGTAGTGTTTTAGAAATTTTACTTAAAAAGAATAAGGTTTTAGGATCCCGGGCAATGGGATTTACAGTATATATCCTAGAACCCGCAGGGACAATCAGCCGTATTAGTGGTTGTTGTTGGTTTTCAGGGAGATATCACAACCAATGCATTTTCAAATCAGATCCACAAACACAATAAAAGTCATGCTCCACTCCTCAGTCTGGAGTGGCCACATAGAAGAATGCCTTGGTTATAGACATAGTGGAGGACAGATGTGATCTGGGATTGTTAACCTACAGTATATGCACTCAATATACACCTCTAGAACACATAGAATATGTACAGTAAGGTTCAGTAGAGTACAGTAAAGTACAGTAAGGTACAGTAAAGTACAATAAAGTACAGTAAAGTACAATCAAGTACAGTAAGGTACAGTGGAGGACAGTAAAGTACAGTAGAGTACAGTAAAGTACAGTAGAGTACAGTAAAGTACAGTATAGTAAGGTACAGTAGA
The DNA here is from genome assembly GCF_963921795.1 of Nannobrachium achirus. Lineage (NCBI taxonomy): Eukaryota > Metazoa > Chordata > Actinopteri > Myctophiformes > Myctophidae > Nannobrachium > Nannobrachium achirus. The sequence continues at coordinate 49,646,805 of NC_137825.1, forward strand.
GTACAGTACAGTAAGGTACAGTACGGTACAGTAGAGTACAGTATAGTATAGTACAGTAAGGTACAGTACAGTAAGGTACAGTAGAGTACAGTAAAGTACAGTACAGTAAGGTACAGTACAGTAAGGTACAGTAGAGTACAGTAAAGTACAGTAAGGTACAGTACAGTAGAGTACAGTAAAGTACAGTAAGTTACAGTAGAGTACAGTAAAGTACAGTAAGGTACAGTAAAGTACAAAACAATACAGTAAGGTTCAGTAGAGTACAGTAAAGTACAGTAGAGTACAGTAAAGTACAATAAAGTACAGTAAAGTAGAATAAAGTACAGTAAAGTACAGTAGAGTACAGTAAAGTACAGTAGAGTACAGTAAAGTACAGTATAGTAAGGTACAGTAGAGTACAGTACAGTAAGGTACAGTACGGTACAGTAGAGTACAGTATAGTATAGTACAGTAAGGTACAGTACAGTACAGTAAGGTACAGTAGAGTACAGTAAAGTACAGTACAGTAAGGTACAGTACAGTAAGGTACAGTAGAGTACAGTAAAGTACAGTAAGTTACAGTAGTACATTACAGTACAGTACAGTACAGTAAGGTGCAGTACAGTATAGTAAGGTACAGTACAATACTGTAAGGTACTGTACCTTACAGTACCTTAAAGTATCCTATTTGTTGGGTTGGAAGCGAGCCCACACTGTTTCGAAGGAACAGTATTTCTAGTTTTTTAATTGGAATCCTGAAATGTAACATTTTGAATTAATTTCAAACACATTTAATTATATACTCATGTTAACTTTATGAACTTAAATACAAATAAATACTTTGGACATAAAAAAAAACTATTGGCCGATATTAGCATGAAAATTCATATCGGAAAATATTGGTATCGGTAAAACTTTTTTTTAATGATTTTTGTATTTTATTTACAAGAGTTCTTACTGTATGGTAGTTAGGGGTGTGCCAAAATATTAATATGATTTTATAATATAACAATTTATATTAAATTCCCAGCGATATATAGAATAAATGCCATTGAATGGGGGTCAGTAGCCTAATACATTTCAAACTGGGAGTCCTTGAAATTCAAATGGTTGAGAATCACTGCTAGATATTATATTAGCATATATCGGTAATCAGAAATTAAGAGTTGGATATTATCGGTTATCGGTTATCGGTTGTAAAAATTTCAATATCGGACAGATATGAAAGTTTCATGTCAAGATTATTGTGACCAAAGAAATTGCCAATTACGATATAATCGCGATAATCAAAATATCCCCAACATTATCCTGGGGCGGAACATTTGTCGAAGAATAGATCGACAAGCTCACAACGCGTGCAAGAGTGGTAGAGAGCAGTGGCGTCAGTTCAGCAGAAGCTATGGCAACATGACTGGTGTCTTGCACGCGCACCTTCGCGCGCGTGCAAGACACCAGTCATGTTGCCATACGTTAGCAACAGGCATGATTAATTTATTTTAAGAAGTACATTTTACTTTTTTCCCCCTGTAGCCACGGTATTGGCATACCCAATTGACGCCTCTGGTAGAGAGTGAAACAAAGACGTATCGTCGCAATGCGACATGTTGTGAGCTTGTAGATCGTCTATTTCCAGGACTGTCTTACCAAGTATAGAGGGTTTGAGTGGTACCGGAAATGCAGCTTGGCAAATAAAAGGTGAATTGATCCCAGTGCATGACGGAGGACAATTTCACGTTAAATGTAAATCTCCACGATAAGATTATAGTGTGTTTTAATTTTTTTTTATTTTATCACGATAAATAACGTCCCGTCCCCACCTTGAAGCGGTCCACGATGTCCTCGCTGAGCTCGTAGAACACCAGCTCGTCGGCGAAGACGTCCAGCGGCACGTGGGCGGGCCGCCGGAGCCGCCCGCCCGACTGGTAGAAGTACAGGATGGCGTCGAAGCAGGCTCGGTTCCGGTCCAGGAAGAGCTCGTTGCGCAGCGGGTCGAAGTAGCGCAGCCGCCTCTGGGGGTCCCCCAGCATGGAGTCAGGGAACTGGGCCAGGGTCCGGAGCTGGAGGGGAAAAGGCAGTGGTGCTTTGGGATTTTCTTTTCAGGGCGGACGGTCATTTATTGACGTCACGTGCACGCGTGTGCACGCGCCTCTAGAGGCTATTTAGATAGAAAGGATGTCAGCAGATCTAATGGTGGGAAAACAATAGTTTTCTAGTCTTAATTACATTTGCATTGTTACTTAAGATTTTATGTTCTACTTTCTTTTAATTCATTTAGAAAATACAGCGCTGCAGTAGGCTAGAGAAACAAAGTTTGCCTTGAACGAATCTGAAACACTAAATACCACAGTATTGGAGCCATGTATGATGACACACACACATCGACACATGCACATGCAGTCACAGCTGGAAACCTAGGTGTTAAAGTAGGCTATATCCATATGAATAGAGGGGGCTTGAGGACGCTCACACATTCACCACTAGAAACCTGTTATGCAAAGTAGTAGCCACTGATTAAAGTATAGCTTGTAGTTATCGCGGGGTGGGGGGTTGTCGCGGCTCTCGTGGGGGGTATGCACGCGTTTACACGCTCGTGCACCGTTCGGTGCCGTCCGTGCGTCCGTGTGGGAATTTATTGACCACGCGGCGTCTGGTCGCGGCTGGCCTCCAAAGCGCTACTGGGAACAGGTGATTGAGCTTTTAATCCATTTAATAATAATAATAATAATAATACATTATATTTATAAGGCGCCTCTCAGGGCACTCAAGGTCGCCGTACAACAATAAAAAACAGCCGTTGATAAAAACACAAATCACAAAATCACAATAAAAGCAGAACGGTTTGCAGCAGAGCAACAATGAGGTCAGGCATACCGTTGTTTCCTGTTGAGATTGGCACATTTCACCCAGGTTTTTTTTTTCATCTCACTCACGTCACTTTGTCTGCTGACCTCACACAGCAACGAAATAAACAGAAAATAAACAAAAATAGAACAATTCACAGGAGGCAAGCAGTGATCACCCCATGATGTGCACTGCAATGTAGTTTCAAATGCACTTACATTGCAGGCGCTTTTTGAGAGTGAAAAAATAAGAAGACACGTGTGACATGTTTTATCTGGGCAGCTTGCCCCAGGAAATGTGCCAAGCTCAATAGGGAACAACGGCATGCCTGCCTAAACAGGTGAGTTTTGAGGTGGGTCTTAAATGTGGGGAGTGAGTCATGTAGGCCTGCAAACGCAAATCTGTGTCGCTTTAGATTTGAACCACTTCAACCATTATTTTATGCTTTAACTATTGAAAAATAGCAGATACACAAGCTCACAGCGCGGCACCCAATGCCTCGTTGCGAGCTTGTAGATCTGCTATTAAATATCGTGAACATTTGTGCAAAACTTTGAATATTTTTGACCCAATTCTATCCACGAGTTTCCAACACCCCATAGTGCATTGCGCAGACGTCTGCACCGAGCTTCCGCCGCCGATTTACAAGCCCACAACGGGTTGCATCTGCGACGCGACGTGAGCTTGTATGTCTGCTGTTAAACCCGGAAGTTTGGTCCCGACAGTCTCCAGTTAACTCCCGCGGAAACTTGTGGATAAATGTCTTCTAAATCCTTCTTCTAAATCAGCTCAAACCTTTTCATGTCAAGGACCCCCAAAATTACATGTATTTGGCCGCGGAGCCCCATCTCAAAATACGTTGTTCCAGTGACCCCCCAGAAGCAAATATTTGAGTTACAAATTTAAAAAAGATATATTAAAAAATACAGTATATATATTTTTCAATAGTTAAAGCATAAAAGGGTTGCACGGTGCAGGGGTCATCACCATGTCCGTACATCGATAAATGTGCAAATTCAAAATGTCTTTTTTTACACCATTATCATTTTCTTATTTTCATCATGAGTCCCAATCACTGAATGTCCATCTCCACTAGGTTTTTTTCTGAATATGTATTGACACTTATTTCCTATGACACGATGGCATATTACAGTTTTTCACGATCGTTAACACACATTTCTCAATACAATAACAATAGCTTTCTTAGAACTGCAAACACAATACTGCAAACCTCACGCACAAAACGCTAAACCTGACACTCCCTTCCCAAGATGACTCTTTGCCATCAAATCACTTAACACATGCCATTCATTGAGTACACACAGCTAAGCATTTGCTGCACACTACCAAGCATTTACAGCACACTGAAGTGAAAAATGTAAAACAGAAATAGAACACACCATATGAATGACAATGGCTCTGGAGAATGAGCTATTTCTCCTTTTGTAAAA
>NC_137825.1:49656075-49787988 GCF_963921795.1 Nannobrachium achirus
GGGACATCCACAGCACACACACACACACACACACACACACACACACATATACAGTGTTGTCCGGTCCCTCTGAGTCTCGCGTCCCAAACCTCACATTGTGAATGTTGCGAATGCGGTCCCGGTTGAAATCCAATCCCTGCCAGTCCCCTCTCCAAACCCCTCCCAGCCCTGTCCCTGGCCAACTTCATGTCAACTTAATTCAACCTTCGCCCTCCTATAACGAAATGTCACCCTTTGCTACCCCACTTACCGGCACTTTGTCAAGGTAACCTCTCATAATGTACTGTCAACACGTCAAACAGGGCTTCATGAGCAACATTTTATATTATCACGTTATTACAAATTATTTTCTTAAGCCATTAAGTCTGTGTCACTTTAACTCTACTCAGGGGTCTTCAACAGGGGGTCCGGGACCCCTAGGGGGTCCTCAGAGTTACTACAGGGGTCCTCCAAATCTTTTTTATGATAGAAACTTTGTTTCTCCTTTTTACAGTAGATTAAGCACTTGAAACCCTAGCGTCCATATTCTGAGAACTTTAGCCAAAAATAGACGATCTACAGTACAAGCTCACAACGCCTCGCGCTGCGAGGCGTTGTGAGCTTGCAGATCGGCTATTTTCGAAGAGGTTTGGTGTAGAGGGGCAAAGGAACAGACTAAGTACAGAGTGAAAGATCCAGTTTATTAACTATTGATGGTTCAAGTGGTTAAATATCTGAAAGCACAAATTGACATGAATCCAAAATACACTGATGATTGTGCTGTCAAACAATTAAACCATATGGAATCTATGAACAGGTTGTGGGGGTCCCTGCTTCATCTCTCTCTCAACTAAGGGGTCCTTGGCCTCAAAAAGGTTGAAGACCCCTGCTTTAACTATTACAAAACAGCAGATACAGTATATAAGCGCACAGCTTTAGCTATTACAAAAATAGCAGATGTACAAGCTCACTAAGAGCTCGTAGATCTGCTATTTTCTTTTTTTTTTTAAATCATGACAATTTGAGCAAGTCTCTGAATATGTTGACCCGATTCTACTAAAGTCTCCTAAATCCTAACAGGTTTCTGAGAAACCTATGTTTCTATGTCAGTGGTGCTCGAACTTTTTCATGTGAAGGACCCCCAAAATGATATGTATTTGTCCACGGACCCCCATCATAAAATATTTAGTTCCAGCCAGGGACCCCCCCAGAAGCAAAATTTGCGTTACAAATGTTTGGTTTAAAAATACATATTCAAAGATTTGCACAAATTTTCATGACTACAAGCTCGCAGCGTGGCACGTGAGCTTGTAGATTTGCTATTTTTAGTATAAAACCTGTGGGTCGGGACCCCCAGAGGAGTCCCCAAATTATTTTGGGGGTCCCCAGATGTTTAGCTAAATGGTAACATTGTTTTCTCACTCAACAGTAAAGAGACCAACATACAGTATAAGTGTATAGGATATCTGCACATTTTTAAAGTGACAATTTAAGGACTTTAAAGACCTTTTCAGTACCTTTGGTCAAACATCAGTAAAATTGTAAAATAATAGAGACAGAAAATGTGAAAATAGCAGATTTACATGCTCACAACGCCTCGCAACGAGCATGTACTGTAGATCATCTATTTTCACAAAGGAATAGAGCGCGTACATACAATGCCAACTCCTACAATTCCAAGTGCTTGTGCAGGGTGGGGGGGGGGGTCCCCAGTTCAAATATGATTATTTTGGGGGTCGCGGCCTGAAAAGGTTGAGAACCACTGCACCAAGATACCCATGTACCTGACAAAATGCTTCCTAAACGTCAAGGATGTCCACAATTACAACACCAGAGGCAGCTCCACAATCATGTTCAACCCAAATTTGACTCTAAAAAGGCTCAAATTCGTTCTCCTGCTATACCACTAACATGTGGAATGCCCTACCGCAAGCCGAGTTTAAATCCCTAGCCTCCTTCAAAATCAGTCTGAAAAGTCACCTACAGACGGCTGCAACTCGAAACTTGTAATAGTCCAAGCCCATATAGCCCGAGGATTGTTTTTAGTGCAAAACAAATGCTTGGAATGGCTTCAGAATCATGAAAAACCCCTAGTTAGACCCCTCACATGCTACTTAAATACGTTTTTTTGGGGGGTATTTTTTCCTGTATAGTAAGTGAAGGGACCCAAACTTGAACCCCCTGAATTCACCTTGATCCACTAAGAATAAAATGGAAAACTTTTAACATGTTTTTGGATGACTCTAAGGGTCATAAAAAGCCTTGAACCATTACTATTGCAATTTGTTTTGGGTCAGGCCCTTTTTTGAGCGGTGGTCACAACGCTCCTATACGTGGCCGTGTGTGTGGGTCTGTCTGTCTGTTTGTCTGTTTGTCTGTCTGTCTGTCTCCGGGTATGTAGCCTGCAGTAACCTTTTCTGACCACACATGTTAAGGGAGGGGCGCTGTTGTTCAGGATAGGCCAGGCATAGGCCAGGCACACTCACACACAAACACACACAGGGGGCACACACACACACACACACACACACACACACACACACACACACACACACACACACACACACACACACACACACACACACACACACACACACACACACACACCACCGCTCAGTTCACACGAGTGTGATTTTTTTGCTTAGATTGACTGTCCTAATACTTACCTCCCTTTTTCCACTGTAAATATCTCCCCTTTCTTTTCCTTTTTTCGTCTTCTTTTTGAATGCTTTTACCCTTTTGTCATTGATGATTTCCTATGCATAGTATCGTGTTCTATCCGTTTGTCTTTCAATGTTATATGAGACACATAAAGTGGTTCCTGTGTAAATAAGTCGAAAAGCTTACTAGGATCCCCTTTTAGATGACATTGTAGGCTACCAGTGATTTGTACTGTCATGAAACTGTACTTTTTCTTATGCAACCTTCTATAAATAAATTCTTCAATAAATCAATCAATCAATCAATCAACAATCAATCAATCAATCAATCAATCAATCAATCAATCAATCAAGCAATCAATCAATCAATCAATCAATCAATCAATCAATCAATATGAAATGCATGTGCTAATAAAAAACATATAATACATATTGTTTTGATGCTCATTTTAACCTCTGGTAGTATTACGTTGGTTTTTAGTTATGTTTAGATCAGGGGTTTTCAAAGTGGGTGACGGGCCACCCTGGGGTGCCGCGACGGCAGTCCAGGGGCAGTCCAATTAAGCAAGATAATTTGATAATATTTGAAATGTATTTGGACATTTAAAAATATATTTGGTATCATTTTCACAAGTACAAAGTTAGTTTCAGTCAGTTCTAACCAAAATGGCTATTATCTTGTTTTCCTCGCAACATAATCGCTAAAATATGCTATAAATATAAGGTGCTGGGAAAATAGGAATATAATGTAGGGTGCCTCGGATGAAAACAATATTTATAGGGGTGCCCCAAGCCAAAAAGTATGTGAACTTACTATTGTTTATTTATTGCTGGACCACATGGGCAAATTACATCATAAATTTGCGACGGGAGTTTTCCATAGGAGTTTTCCCACTTGAGTAAAAGATGAATTATTTAAAACATAAATAAGATATTTAAGGTATATTTAATTTACATTTTTAGTCATAGAGGGCAATTACAATATTTTATGCCATGTAAGGTTTATTAGCCAGGGATCCTTTTTAATACACATTTGAAGTAAGACTACTTATTAAAAATGTGCTCTCTTGAAGTAACAATTACTAAATTGGATTATTTATGTACAGAAAGGGCCAAATGGTGCACCCTGACAAGAACCATTTAAATAGCAACCAACCATAACCAATTAAATAGCCATAAACCATATACAGTACCCCTTTAATGAAACGTTCTGATTCATTGTTATTTAAGTGTAAATCAATCCTTCTCCATTTACATGTGTGTCAACCAATGCAGTGTGCTGTCAGGTCAGTACCACGTTCTAACACCAGAGGGCAGCAAGGTATTGGAACAGTGCTCACTGGACTGCAGCTTTAGCACATTTCATTGATACAGTCATTCACTGGTTCTCAACAATCGGGTCTGGGACCCAGCAGCGGTCCAAATGGGGCCCTTTGCGGGTCTGTCACGCAGAGTCAGAGGTTCTGTCTGGGACCCTAATCTACGCGGTGAAATCAGCAGTGTTCATTAATAATTAATGAACTAATTTTGTTGAATTAGATTTTTTTACTTAACTCATATATATTAGGAATTATAAGACATAATACTTAAGCGGAAAAACAGTATATCTCCAACAGTTTGTGGAACAACAGTGTGAGTCCGTAAAAGCAATATTCAGCAGATAACATTAGGGAGCAGATAGCATTAAAACAGACAATTGAATGAAATGAAGGGGAAGTGCATTAACAATTTTACAGATTAAAAATGACTAGTTTATGGTTTACAGTCTGGTAAATCAAAAAATATCTATATTCAAAAAAAATTAAAATATGGACTTAGACAGTTATTCGTCTCAGAAAGTAGGCCCATAAGGGTCCATTTGGTTCCATGTGTCCACTCTCAGAGTTACAAACTCGTACGGGTCCATTCGGACACCCTGGTGGTCCCCGGAGTCCCGGACCCTATGTTGAGAAACAATGCGGTACTCGACATAATTGAGGTTCAATTATGAGTAGTAGCCTACAAATGATCAGCCACTAAACCACCATTTTTGTTCTCATTGCTTTGTATTTCTCTTTGTTGGCTCAAGTTTGCCTTGGCTTCAGCAAACGTTTCTATATTTCAGTAAGCAACGTGGGGTGGCAAAAAAATAAGTTGCCCTAGCAACCATTTCTGAAATAGCGAAAAAGAGTGGATCTACTAGCTCTCAAAGCGTTGCCAAGCGATCAGTTGAGAGCTTGAAGATCAACTATTTTCACAATTTGTTTGAAGGCGAAAAGAGAGAATGTTTGAAAATTGATTTCCTATGATCACATTCTCAAAATAGTCCATGTAGATGGACGGGAAATGGATTGCGATGAAATCAGATAAAAAAAATCAGATCCTGCAAAAACAAGAGTTGGGAACAATATGCATTTAAAATAACAGCATTTGAGGTTGAATTTGAACACTAGGGCAGGGGTTCCCAAACGTTTTTGTCTCAGGGCACCTCATAAATAATTGTAATTTTCACTCCCAGCACCTTATATTTATAGCATATCGTCGTTGGCGGGTGGAAACCTTGTATGTCCAAAACCGTTCGTTTTGTATTTTTCATCTATAAAATGTACTAAACTAGTGAAAACAGCAGATCTAGGCATTGTGGTTGTGCTTGCAGATCTGCTGTTTTCACTAGTTGTGTGCGACAGTCTTGTATGATGAAACAGGGCTTGCTTTACCAAAAGACACACGATATTTTAGTGATTATGTTTGCGAGGAAAACTTTGAGATAATAGCCTTTTTGGTTAGAACTGTCTGAAAATAACTTTGCACTTCAAGTTTAAAATGATACTAAATATTTTTTCAGGTGTCCAAATAAATTCCAAATATTATCAAATTACCTCGTGGCACCCTGGACTGCCGTCACAGCACCCCAGGGTGCCCCGTCACCCACTTTGAAAACCCCCTGCACTAGGGGGTGGCAATTGCCACCCTGATGCCCCAAATGTCGCCCCTGCACTCGAGGATCAGAAGGATAATCTTATAACGATTTGTCTGTGTCCTCAGGAAGGTTACTAGCATAATAGGCAGTATCTGGTGTCAAAGTCGTGAGACCTTTGCACGATAGGTCAGCCATAGCTCGGCTACTTGATCTCGCAGCGAGCTGCGCTGAGGGCGCATACTGTTACCTCATCACTCTTAAGACGTCACGTGACAGGAACACGGTTGAGCTCCAAAATACACACAGCCTTGATAGTGATCTATATTTGATGGGCCTCAAATGGCCTCCCCAATGTATGCCTGTGACGTTCAAGGTGTCTCGCTTTGGCTAAGGCAATGCATGTTACACTTTAGATGCGTTTCTCAAGGGGTCTTTGAGGGGGTTTCAGGGGGAACCCACCAAAATGAGGAACAGTTCAATTTCACCTTTTTTTTTACATCTGGTTGGAAGTTAGCCCAAGAGAAGTATTAGAGGAGACAACCTCACAATTGAGATGGTGCGGTGCCCCATCTGTTTAGTTGGAACAGTGGTTTTCAACCCTTTTCACATCAAGGTCCATTATTTATTGGGCATTTGAGCCACTCATGACATGACATTCAGTGGTTCTCAACCTTTTCAGGCCGCGACCCTTAAAATAATCATATTTGAACTGGGGACACCCCCACCCTGACGGACACAAAGAGTTGAGGCGTTGTGAGCATGTAGATCGGCTATTTTCACAATTTCAGCCTCTCATTTTTTTGACAATTTGGCCAATGTTTAATTTGTCATTTTAGAGGTATTAAAAAAATCCTTAAATTGTAACTTTAGAAATGAACAGATGCCCTCTATACACTTAAACGTTATGTTGTTTGTTTACTGTTGAGTGAGAAAACAATGTTGCACATTAAGTTAATCATCTGGGGACCCGCCAAAATAATTTGGGGGGCCCACAGGTTGAGAACCACTCAGTACTTTGTATTTGTAGATTGCTACATTGAGGCCCTTCCCGGCAGTAGCTACCATTAGCGCTTTGTTTCTAGTGTTGATCAGTAGGGGACACAACATCAGACCAATTCATACAATATTTGCAGTAAGAAGACACATTTATATCAGTCAGAAAGCTGACACAAGCGCTGAAACTTCATTGATAGGACTTTTCTTCTCATTTATTTTAAGTTCATTTCAACGATTTTAAGCAATTTCTCATGTCTTTGAAAAAAAGCATCTCATGACTGTTAATCGGGTTAATTCATTCAAGCTGCTTATGGAGATTGATTTCACATTATATCGCAAGTTGACATTCATACATTTTTAAGTCTCATTAGTCGAAATATTGTTCAATTCATGACACTTTTATTGATATGTTTATATTCTTTTTTTTTCTTGAAAATATAAAAAGATAGATCATGAACATTCCATTGAAATATACTTTATACAGTTCTTGGATGAGTTAGTTGTTCTTTGTGTTGCCGACGTTTCAAAAATAAAATCCGGCATTTTCCGGCAGAGACTTCGGTGACCACCTTCTTCTCCCTTCATGTACGTATTCTCCTCCCATGACCACAGTACAATGGAATAGTACCTAAGTCTGTTTTATGAAGCATGATGGCATGAATTATTGAATGCTTTAACCAGTGAAAAACAGCAGATATACAAGCTCACAGCGCGGCACCGAGTGCCGCGCTGCGAGCTCGTAGATCTGCTATTTTTGAAAAAAGTCGTGAAAATGTGTGCAAATCTTTGTATATATTATGTATTTTCAAAGCGAACGTTTGTAACTCAAATTTCGCTTCTGGGTGGTCCCCTGGAACTAGATATTTTGAGAGCGCGTCCGTGGCCAAATAAATATCAGTTTGGGGGTCCTTATATGAAAAGGTTTGAGAACCACTGACATAGTAGTCTCTCAAGAACAGACTAACTGAGCTACAGTTAAGTGAAAAGGACCTTTTCTTTGACGATGGCTGGCCATATTGCTGACATATAGACACATAGGTTTTTCAAAAAACCTTAGAAGGATTCAAAAGACACTTATAGAATCGGGTCGAAATTCAAATTTTCACGATTTTATCAAAAATAGCAGATCTACAAGCTCGCAGCGCGGCACTCAGTGCCGCGCTGTGAGCTTGTATATCTGCTGTTTTTCAATAGTTAAAGCATAAAATAATGATACACAATAATGTGTACCCGTTCTGATGGAGCCAAAACATTTCTTTCATCTTTGGAATGCATGACGCATGTGTAAATCATGATATCGGGAGAAAAAAAGTACAGTATTATGTGCATAATGTATCTTGCTAACATATGATGTTAAGTAAGTTATCTAAAAAAAATCTATCCACTATGATAATGGTATCTGTTTTTAAAACAATTTCCATCATTTCGTTAGTATTCACAAAGTTAGTGTTCAGTTTTTACTAGTTAGCCTCGTATTTAAATTTGGTGCAGTTATCGTGGTTACTAAGTCAGTTTGTAGCAATATAGTCCGTTTATAGTCATAAAGCCACCAGAGATGTGGTTTTCAATCATCTGAGCCGATGACAGAACATTCTCTGAGAGCGTACGAACGGTAATGTCTGAATTATGCAGAGTTGCGTGTGCGGGGCCGCGGCACCAAAGATAGCCGCACCACAAAGCTCACAGCAGCACGCTGCGGCTTGTAGATCTGCTATCTGCGATGCGCGGCATGGCACCCGACCCAGCATAAATCAAAAAAGTAAGAGTCAGTCATCAGTGGCATTAGCGGTGCAGATTGCATATCCTCGGTTCAAACAAAGAAAACAAACAAAAAAAGGACTTCTCAGACAGAAATCAGGAATGTTTCGGCTTTAAAATGTCAGGCACACAAAGTAAAGGAGCGGGGCTTGTGGAGGTATACCATGACACATAAAGACCACATGACACGCTTTCTCCAATAACTACAGCAGGGGTCTTCAACAGGGGGTCCGGGACCCCTAGGGGGTCCTCAAAGTTACTACAAGGGGGCCGCCAAATCTTTGTGTGATGCGTCCCTATTCTAGTGGAACATTAGCCATAAAATAGCAGATCTACAAGCTCACAACACCTCGCGCTGCGAGGCATTGTGAGCTTGTAGATCGCCTATTTTCTTGGTACAGAGGATTGGTGTAGAGGGAAACGAAGAGCAGACTAGTAGGTGTTGACAGTTTTAAAATGTAGGTTAAATATATGAAAATACTCATTAATCCAACCTACACAGATGATACTGTGCTGTCAAACAAGTCTACGTTGTATAAGAAATCAATGAAACACAATTTTATAGGATATAGTGGGGGTCCCTGCTTCATCTCTCTCTCAGCTAAGGGGTCCTTAGCCTGAACTACAGCATGAGGCCATAGTGCTGTGAAAACTAATATTGAGACCAATAGTGAGGTTAACAGTGGCAATTTCCGACCACATAAAAGTATACACTGTATATATTTTTGTTTGGTTGTATGAGAGTTATGTGTGAGAGTCTTTTATCCATTAACCATCGTTCATACTCCATCGTACAACCGGGTTGAACGACTTGGTTGTATTGTGTCAAAGCATAAATGAGGCTGAATGGTTCAGAAGCAGTCTTAAAAAGGATAAAACAGACTTAGCACTCCGACATTGTATCTCGTTCCGGTTCGACGTGACAAAATCAAATGGCAGTATTACGCAATAGGAAAGGAAAGACATTTTCCAGCCCGGCGTGAGGATGAGAATCCACAATGTACAGAATGAAGCAATGGCAAACTCAACAATCAGTGATGGCCTGATGGGGAGACAAAATCAAACAGCAAAACTGTACTTTTGCTAAAATCTCAAACTGCTGCGGGTGAAGCACAGAGTTTTGCAAGCGTGCCCGCCATTTATAAAGTCCCGTTATAGTACTCGGTGTATGTGCGTGTCATGCACCAAAAACAGCGGATCTACAAGCTCAAATAGCAGATCTGCAGGCTTTGTAAATCCGCTATTTGAGCGTGTAGATCTGATATTTTAGGTGCACAGCACATTGCGCGAGCAGGTAAAAACCAGGTATTAGCACTCTGAAATATTCATAGACCCCTCGCTTTGTGACCCCCAAAATCAAAGTGGCCTTAATGCCTGCTAAAATAGGAACGGACATTTCGGGAACGAAAACAGAATCCTGCCGCTGACCATTTTTGCAAGTAGACAAAAAGTTCTAGACCCTGTAAAACCAACGCAGACCCAACAAAACCCATGAATTGCCTCTCGTCTACAGGTATACATCATCACCCATCTGAGTCTCGTCTACCGGTGATCGTCGAGTTCTGATGCAACCAGGTGCATTGACAGAGGCCCGTTTAACAGCTGCCTTAGTGCTAACATATCACCACTGTCGGGGCGAAACCTTCAAATGGGTACGTTACGGACATACAAGCTGGTTTCCACTCGACGACGACGATATCCGTTGCCGCGTTGAACGAGTGTCACTTGACGAAAATACCAGGTTTCCAGGTGAAAGACGCTAAGGTCACGCGGGTCGGTTTGCGACAAAGTATAAATCAGCTTTAGCTCAGCCCCGGAACCAGCCAGGGCCGTTCAAACACTCTCACGGATGACCAACCACGGACGAGACACTCCTCGGAGAGCCACCGCCATGCGAGACCCCCGACCTGCTCAACAGCGGGAAGTCTCGACATGCATACCGTCACTGTCGGCAGAAACCTTGTATCTCCAAAAGTTCCAAATGTACAATTTATTTTTCCAAAGTAAAGCCCTGCTTCATCACACAAGGCCGTATCACTAAAGTAGTGAAAACAGCAGATCTACAAGCACACGTAGATCTGCGGTTTTCACTAGTACAAAACAAACTGTTTTGGAGATACAAGGTTTCCACCCGACAACGACGATACATTTCCCGACGCTACCCTTTAGTTTCCACTCGGGGTGGCCACTGGCATCTGTCAACCAAGTCCATCTTATTTCCATTTATAAAGTACTTCAATGACATCAGTTTGGAAGCTCTGGGTCTGTATATATAAGGGGCGGATTGCCCGACAAGGCAACCGGAGGGGCGGGCGGCAACAACACCATGAGGTTAATGGGCGGATGCAAGACCTGTACCACCGAAAAACAACACATACGAGCTACCTCTACACACCCATGCTGACACTGTTAAGAGTGTGCGTAGTGTTCAGTTGTCTCTCGAAGGAAGACGTCGCTGCCCTACGACACGGCACAGTGTTCATAGTTATCGGGGGGGGACTGGAGTCGTGATTAACGACGAAAGGGAGTTTTTTAAGGGGTTAGGTTATGTCAAGACTGCCCCCCCTTCCCCACACTCCTCGAGAGAGTGACGATCAAATCATAATGCATGCGTTTTTCTAAAATACACATCACTGTGAGGTGTTCACATTATCTTCATCTATATAGTAGAATTTCTATTATGGAAGAAAAAAGAAATGAGCAAACCACCTTACGTCCACACACCGTCGACACACCTGAGTCCTTTATAAGACACATACACACAAACTTTGGGAATGGCAGTTTGGTTTCCGTCATGCAAACCTGAAATCTCTCTTGACTATTGACCATTGCGGTGTGTGTCTCTCTCTCTCTTGAACAATCAATGGATCTTTAATTGGATAACTTCGAACGTTGACTCACCACCACGTCCCCTCCTGAGGAGTGGTGGAAGAGGACTGCCTATCCCAGCAAAAGAATGAAATCAAATAAAATCGGGACATCCAAAGACTTTACGAATCTCTAGACAACTAGGCATAGGAGATAGCCGCGCGGAGCTCCGTTTTGCCCTGCTACAATCATATGACAGTTCGTGTATATTATTGCCAAAGGAAATAAGCAAGCTTTTTTATAATTATCGACCAGCGGTGGTGTCAATTGTCAATTTCCTTGAGTATTGTAAAAAACTGGCATCTGTACTTTACTTGTGTTTGTATGGGTTTGCATTGTTGGATCCACCACATTTCAAAAATGTAACTTTTAACTAATTCATAGGAAGGGAAATTGTACATTATGAATTAATCACTTATGCCCTAATATCTCTAATATAGTGACAACAGCAAATCTATCCATTGAATACTTTGAGTATTTCTTAAAGCAAGTGCTTCGGAATACTGAAGCATATTCAAAAGAAAGTACTGCACCACTTTAACTCAAGTACAAAGTTGACAGAGCAACCTTAACTTGTAGTGGAGTCGTATTTGACCGGGAGTTATCTATACTTTGACTCAAGCACTGCATGGGCTGTGTACTTTGTCCACCGCTGGAAAATTGCCGATCAGTAAAGCTGCTGGATAGAGCGCCGATGTTGTACAAGTGCTGCTGCTACGACAATTGTGCAAATGAATCAAGTGAGGAGAACATGTAGTTTGCGGGTAATAACAGAGGGGGGAACATCTCTCCAGTCCTAATGGTAGGTCTTCTGATGGAACACATGCTAGTGGTGAAATTACGCTGCTCAATAGCATAAGTCTCACAACGCAATGAACGAAAAAAAAAAAAAATGGCAATGGTAGGGGTCCAAACATGTTGGAATGAGGGAACAGGATTGTGGGGCAGTAGTAGAGAGATTTCATCAAACTAAAAACATAGTCCAGGGTGTACTTTGCAAACATACAGTTTTTTTCAATATTCACATTTTTTTTTCCAACTTTTCAAAACAAAATATAGCTCTTCTCTTTCATTATAATCTTCTTTTTTTAAACATTAATTGCATATAACATTTTTTTAAATTCATTTTATATATATCTTTTGTATCTCTAGCACCCTTGTCTTTAACTAAGGGCTTGCAGAAAAGACAGTCATGCAGAATAGTCATGCTGGTAAACAAAGTTACAAAAAAAAAATGCATTCTTTTTTTTCTTCTTCTTCTTCTCTTCTTCATTTGTTTATCTCAGCGTCCATCTTTAGTATAGACCTGCGTGTCTTTTTCTTTGCACGCATGAGTCTGTCATTGCTTGTTGGGCTTTCTAAATTACAAAGACATTTATTTTCCAGGTCTCGCGGGCACGGCGACTCTCGCGCCCCTCGCGCAACCTCGTTCCCCTGTGACTTTTTTTCCCTTCCCGGGGTTCCCAAAATTCACAACCGAATTCACACTCTGCATCGGATTTCTTTTTTTTTTCTCCCTTTTTTTCTCCTTCCCTCACAACCTCTTTCTTCCAACGAACTTCCTCTGGAAGCCATTCATAGTTGATTTGTTTATCAAAATATAGATTTGTTCTCTTTGTACACGTCCTACTCCCGCCACCCACACACGTTTTTTTTTCCTGTAGGTCCATTTCTTCCGGTTCGCCTGCGTATAGCTCGCGGTCTCCTCTGTGGGGCCATCCTCATCTTGACGTAGGCTAGACGTGCCCTTGAAGCAGTCGTTGGCAGCACGAGGGGACAAGAGAGGAATGGGGCAGTAGATATATAGATATATATATATATATCGGAGGGTTTCTCGTGCCTGATTGGCAGTGTAGGCCTTTTTGTGTCTTGGGGGGATCGCTTGCCCGATTGGTCCCTTTCGAAATGACAACAGAGGGTAGCCAGCTAATTGGACACTTCAAGAATGTCCTTGTGGTAGAGGCATCCGTGTGCACTGGAATCGAAGCAGGCCCGTGTCCCTCTTTCTAAGCAAAAAAGAGGGACAGCGGTCCCTGGGCTTTTGAGCTTATGTCTCCTGTCAGGTTGTGTGGTGCTCATGATTGATGTGAGCAGAATGTCAGTCACACATGACATAGCTTTTTTTCTCTCTCTACATGTGCATAAGGAAAGGGGTTTAACTAGAGGCAGTTTAAGGACTTACTATTCACTTCTGTAGGAGGAACTACATTTTTCTACTTAGTACCAAACAGAAGCAATGGCAGTATCAAGAAGTGTGTTCAAAACTTCACCTTAAAAATTGAATATTTGTCCTAATCTATATTACATCACACAAAGCTCATTCAGCAAGTGCATGCCACTGGACATTTTTGGTGTCTCACATCGACTTTAGGGAAAAGAATACACGTCGGTACATGAGAGACTTAATGAACAAGGCTTTGCCCACCATTTTGCTTTCGTGAATGCCCCCCGTGAATCTGAACATGACTGACTTGGTCTGAGCGGATGCTACTGTACATGTGCTTTTTGTTGGCGGTCACAAGTGCTTTCGATGGTCTTGGTTAAGTGTGGCAGTAGGGATGGCAGTAGTCTTAACATCATGGACGTAAATGGAAGACTTAGGTTTAATGATGACTGTAACTGCTCTACAAGTTACAAACTTGGAAGGATGGCTATCACAATGATCCGCATGTGCATGTTAAGTCACTGACTTATATATTGTTTTTTCACAGAATCTGACACAACTTTTGGAATGTTAAGGGTTTCGATGAGAAAGGCCAATTCCATTGTCTCTCATGTAGCCTACGGCATGTTAAGGAATCCAAGAGGAAAGATGACATCTAAAAAAAAAACCTTTCAATGCATAAATTCCTTTCTTCCAACTGTTGATGGAAAAGTCAAGTTAGTTCCCAGCCAACAAATGCTACAGTATGTTAGCAGAGATGCTACATTGTTCGTTCAGTCCTTTTGTGGAGCCACGTTGGTCGTTTCGCAATCTTTGCTCGGCTGATCAGCACAACAGATGGTGGTTGATCATCGTACGAGATGGCAAAACGCTATACGATGTCACTGCGATGTCATCTGGAATGTGTCATTGGGAGTCCATCTCTCTCCAAAGTGTGTCAGTGCAATGCTCAGTCAGTTTGTCGAGAAAACAAAAAACAAAAGACAAGATTGGTCAGACGGTTGTCAAAAAGGTGTGGCCAGAGTTCTTGAGAGGCTGCTTTGGTAACGACGTGAGGAGCAGACCACGTTTTCTTTTTTTCTTTTGTTTTTGTTGGGGTTTGTTTTTCCCTTCGTGATTACCTTCTGGTCTCTCTCTCGTCACGCCATAGATCCACTTTAAACTGTCGATCCGTGTCACATGTCACTTATGTGGCTCCACGCCGCTAATTTGTGATTACCGGTAACTGACTCTTCTTTAGAGAAAAGGCCAATGCTAGAAACTTAACACTGTGAAGAAAAGAACAGAAATCCGTTAATATCCAGTTCATAGGGACTCGAAAAAGTATGCCATGTCAAGCTAAATATAATTAATTAGCAATTAGCATTCATCTTTAGATTGATTTATATCAGTGTTCAACTAATATAAACCAATCATTCACATCAATTGACAGTTATTTCTACTTGTTTTATAATAGAATCTACAGTAACATGAATGTCCATCAAATTATTTCAATATGTTTTTTTTTTTTTTTTTTCTGCTTCAATGTTACTAATACAAAATGGACAACAGGGAAACAATTGGGGATTAGCATTACCTGTGCACTGCTGCTTAACTGTGCATGTGAGAATGAAATGCACAATTTTGAAATGCATTGACATTTCTAGTACAACTACAGTATACAGGCTATACGTGTAACACAATGATACATGGTATCACAGATACACATCAAGTATCTCACAGTTACGTAAACTCAATCGCAGCAGTGTTAAGGCTGATTCATACTTCATCTCGCACTGAGAATAGACTGTGCACAGCCGCCATATTGGAAAGAAATTGGGCCTCTTCCTTACTTCCTTCACAGGTGTTACCAATGACATTAATTAAGACTCTGTTCCATTCCGGTCAAAACGAGTGGGGTCCAGGGACCCTAGTGGATCCTTGAGGGGGTTCCAAATGACCCCGGGGGTGTAACTCTGAGAGTGTATAAATGGAACCCTAACGGGTCCATTAGTTTCCATTTGTACACTCAGAGGGCTGTCCATACTGTCTTCGACCACCAAACTTTTCGTCTGAGAGTTGAGACTTTCTGACATGAAGCTTTCCGAACTCAAATTCGGGCTAATGCTTTTCAGAAGTTGCGGGTGACGTCATTTTGTTGTTGAACCGGATCTTTCCGACGAAAAGTTCGATGGTCGGAGAGACTGAGAGTATGGAAAGCCCTTTGGCGGGGTCCTTGAATTTTAAATGCTTGAGGACCACTAAAAGGAACAGAGCCTTAATTAGTGACATTGGTAACACCTGTAAAGCCCCGTTTTTATCCCCAAAATGGCTGCTGTGCATAGAGCCTACAGTACCTACTGGCTCACAATGTGTCGCGGATGTGGCACATTGTGAGCTTATAGTTTGACCATTGCGCGACAAAGCATAAATTAGGCTTTATCTGTGACATCAGGCTGAATGAAACAAGTCACCAACCAGCCAACCAACACCATATTCTCCACACTCCAACCATTCTAAAATAAATAATACTGTAATGTTTGGAAAAACTTGTACTAAACAGGTACTTTTAGTCATTACAGTGTGTGTGTGTGTGTGTGTGTGTGTGTGTGTGTGTGTGTGCGTGCGTGCGTGCGTGCGTGCGTGCGTGCGTGCGTGCGTGCGTGCGTGCGTGCGTGCATGTAAAAATCTGCATTTGTTTGAGACATGTACAGCATGGGACAGCTTAATGGCAAGACACATACAGTACACTGTACACACCCATGAACGTTTCACACACCCCAAAGAAGAATTACTGCACTGCACATGATAGTAGAACACTGCCATACAATGACACCATCTTAAGAGAAAAGTACAGTAACATCGCTATAAGTCACGCAGTACTGCACTGAACGTACAGTAAGTGCAAGCAGCGAGCTTCCATTCAGGCAAATACTTGTCACCTAATAGTAGGCCAAAGTTTCCCAAAGAATTCTCGCAGCGTGTGCTGGTACGCAATGGCTATGGGTTTGCTTAAAGCACGTTTAATGCAGTCCAACAAGCGTGTATGTGGAACACACAACAACCCTAGAATGAAAGAGATAAAAATGTATAATGCTTTTGACTTCTATTTGTTTCATCTCTTCTCAACTGTTCTTCCATTCAGGTCCCTCTTCATTTGTCATTGTCCATTGTAAAAGATATGTAAAGAGAAAGGCTTCTGTAATGCAGAGAAACACTCAAAAGCTCAACAGAACGCAAGGGAGAAGAACATGTTATTGTATCTCTGTTTCGCAGAGATGATAAAAGACAGGGACTTCAGTACACATTTGCACTCCATGTACATTTGTTTACGTTTTATTTATCACTGCACTTTGTATAATTCTAATGCATGACTGCTTAATGTTCAACCCAGAGTGAATCAAACCAAAACAAACTCAGAACAGCACATGTAACCAAAAACATAGAATAACAGAGCATGTATTTAAGTATCCGTATGCTGTATACCCAAATGTTACCCAAATAAACATTTGCCATAACCTGAAAGAAAACAATAATTTGTTTTTCTGTAAGTATTAACAAGATCAATTACAATTTATGCCGCTAGCATCAGTCAATTTGATCAAAAATATGAAAAGCTACAGTATTTGAAAACAACAGATCACAAAATACTTTTTGGAACAGGTACAATGCCTATTCACATGGAAATGTTCCATTTGTCAGCTCTTGTTGCAGTTGTTTATGAAATATTCAACCACATCCAGCCATCTGCCTTTTACTGTAAGAGGGCAAACCCTTTAACAACGGGATCATTGCATGGCAGAATCGACATGAACCCCTAGCCCCCTGTGCACTGACAAAGTATACATAAAAAAACATATTCTATATGAGTTTAATATATTCACAAGTGTAGATAAAGATATGTACATGTTCAGTTTTAACTATTGACTTATCAAGCGTCACGTTGAATGTGAAGCTAGGTCAATCTAGCTACTTTGCATGAGTTCCTTACCACTGATTTGTACTTGGCTTGCGCGCCGGCGTCGACATGCATAGGCAGACCTAAAAGCTGGCAGTGTGGCAGATTGTGATCTTGTAGATCGACTATATAGGCTGTATGCATAGCAGCCATTTTGGAGAGAAGTCTCTTCTCACTTCCTTCAAAGGTGTTAGCAATGATACTAATGAAGGCTCTGTTCCATTGGTTCTCAAAACCTTTTATTTCAAGGACCCCCATAACTCTGAGAGTGTGCAAATGGAACCAAATGGACCAGTAACACACCTTTTAAGGGGTCATTTGGAACCCCCAAGGAACCACACTTTGAGAGACACTGGTGTAGCAGTGTTTCCAGTGAGCCAACATGCAGAATATCAGCAACCTGACTCTGTTTGACCAGAATGGAACAGAGCCTTCATTAGTATCATTGGTAACACCTGTGAAGGAAGTAAGAAGAGATCTAACTTCTCTCCAAAATGGCTGCTGTGCACATAGCCTATTCAGTGTAGGACACCAGCGCGCAACGAATACGTCTAAATCCCCCTTCAATTGGCATTGCAGCCTACAGTGGCCTCATAGAGGCACTTTCAACATCTGAGTATTTTTTTCTTTTCTTTAAACAATGATTATTTAAAGTGTCCTAGGTGAATTTAATTGGGCACAGCAACGTGAAACGATGGAGAAATATCTACAGAAACAAAACTCTTCTTGTCGCTTTTTTAATGCATTAAATTGCTTACATGAAGACATACACTATTTTCACGTTTCATGTTGTGAATGCGATGCAACTGATCATTGTCAGTCATATCGTTTGACATTTTCTATGACTTCAGCAACAACAAGAAAAGAACATAGCATATTCCAAGTATACTTTCATACCAGTAGCATTCAAAGAGTATCGTCCACATTGCACTTGAGATAAAACAGCATCCGTGTGCATTCAAAAAGTCGCAGGAGGTTTTGAACACTGAGAGAACTGATCCTAGCGGGAACGTTTAAGGGGGATTCCGGACTAGCACGTTTCTTGCGGTAATCTGACGTTGTTCTATCCTTTAACCAGTGGTAGAGGCGAAAAGATACAAAATGGGTTTTTTTAGCGGACGTTCGTAAATGAGTTAAGGTAAGAGAACGCCTGGTCCGGAATTCTCCTTTAACTTTATGCTGAGACAACAATTTCCATCAGCTTTATGAAGCAAGTCCAATATTGTGTACAATCTAGAATCCTGATATGTTGTGCAATATCTTCAAAAAGCACAAAACATGATACTAGTAAATATTGCATTGGGGCTGTATAAATATCTGAAAGAGATTGTTGACTCAATAGTTCACTATGAGCATTATGCCGTCTAGTGTTAGCAACGGATAGGATCTACTCTTACTGAAATGACCATAACTTGAACTTTTATTAACATGTAAATTCATTGTTCTACATCAGTGTTCCCCAATAGGCGGCCCGCGGGCCATTTGCGGCCGCGGGGGGCTACTGTCAGGCCCCCACCAACCCCAGTAATAATGGTGGTATAAGAGCAGCAACAACACTAATATATCGTCGTTGTCAGGTGGAAACCTCGTATCTCCAAATTTGTACGTTCTTTCGCAAAGTAAAGCCCTGCTTCATCATTCAAGGCCGTCTCACAAAAGTAGTGAAAACAGCAGATCTACAAGCACACAACGCCTCGCGTTGCGAGGCGTTGTGTGCTTGTAGATCGGCTGTTTTCACTAGTTTAAATCATTTTTAAAATGATGAATGCAAAACGAACGGTTTTGGACATACAAGATTTTCACCCGACAACGACGATATCTGAACTGTCGCTGGAGTAGCGGGAACACCACCGTCGTCCCCTGCAATGCTGTGGCCCTCGGCTTGGTACCCTAGACATGATTTCGGCCCTTGGGGAAAACTAATTGGGGAACCCTGTTCTACATGTTATTTGTCAGATTAACATTCAAGTCAGATCCTAGCTTATATCCTAAATCTTGATACTGCATACCTTGATTCAGGTCATTTGGAAGCACAACGTTTTGTGACAAAATGGCAAACACTTTTCTGATTGTATAAACATGAACGGCTAGTTTAAGGATACTGAAATGGACTAAGCCAACAGGTTTCTTTCTTTTTTTTTTTTTTCTTTTTTTACAAAGTATGAAAGTACTAAGCATGTATACTTTTAAAGAATCGTTTGTTATTTCGAAAGCATTTACAACTTTTTCCCCCGTGGTTGGGGAGAGTTAAGTCAAGCTACATTTTTGTTAGAGAACTTGGTAACAGAGAAATATTGTTGACAATTTGTGTTTGTTTAAATAGACATTGGTACAGAAAAATGTGTTCCTCACAATGAAATACACATTACCAAAACACATGAAAATATAAAACTATTACAAAACTAAAATATTACTGTTATAAAATTAAAAAATGGCAGCTACAACATAAAAAACAAATCTTTAAGACCAGTAAGACAAGACCGACTTGAATCAGAACAAGACAAATGGCTCATGTCATTGTAATACTGTCAAGACATTTAGAGTGTGAACATCTAAACGAAAGATAATAGGTAGATTGCCTATTAAATCTGTGCACATTCAAGATTAAAAATAGATTTGCATATTTACATATGTATGTGCACAGCATGTTTCCAGCATTAATGTAATATTGCATGTATATTGCATATATGAGTATGTGTATAATTATATATATATATATTTCACTTTTTTTGCTTTCATGATATAATCATCTATTTTTATGACGATTGCAATCTGAGAGAAGACCGGGGGAGGGGGTATTGGAAGTTTTTTTTTTGGGGGGGGGGGGGGGGGGGGGGGGGGGGGGGGGGTGGGGGGGAGGAACAATGAAAACTTGTTTTTTTCTTCTTAAATCAAACAAAAGGTGACAAAGGAGGCAGAACAGATATTTAGAAAAACTAAACATCTATTGTTAGAAAGGGTTTTTGATGAATGGGCGGCCCACAGTGGTTAGAATTATCTGCAGGTTGTTGGATAAAGGCAATGTTTATGTTTTGTACTATGGAACACGTCTTAAATAGAATCCACACATGCAAGCTCATTGTTTTAAAGGTTAGCAAAGAAACAACTGTTAGTAAAGTGCTTGTATTGGAGATAACTAATACAACATATCATTTTGAACTGCTCTCATCTATACATAACTATATACGTTTTTTTTTTTTTTTTTACTTTTTTTGAAATCTTTGTGGTAAATATTTACACGACTGTCCTCGTTAGTGATTTATTGTTAACGCTTTCCTGTGAGGTAACTATAATTCCGACGGGCTCGTTTGGGATCACAATAGCAATATGGCAAATGCAACCAGAACTTGAGAAATTAGACATTTGCCTGGGACCCAAACTAGTGAAAACAGCAGATCTACAAGCTCACAACACGTCGCGAAACATTTGTGATTTATGGAATTCCTTCGATTTTTCTTTGATGTCTTCGTGAAATTACTGAAAACAATCACTGAATTTTGTTTTTAATTCATGAAAAGAAATTGCTTTTTTGGGGAATGTTTATTAAAAATATTTTTGAAATAATAATAATTAAAAACAAATTGTAGGAAACAAAAAGATAAAGGACCCATAAAAATGTGTCCGTGACCCACAAATGGCTCCTTAAGCTTGCAGTGAGCTTGTAGATCTGCTCTACTTCGGTGCGCGCCACCAACGTATGACGTAGCATAAATGAATAAGCGCTGGAATGGTGTGTTGAAGAAATTGCAGCTGTTTGAATTACCCCTAAAAGCATGGAATCGTAATCTATTTTTTTTCTTTTGCGGATCAACAAAATCCTGTTGCACAGCATTACAACGAAAGTGGTAAAGAAAAAAAAAGAAGAAAAAAAAAGGGTGTCTATACTGTGCATACATTATTAATATTCACAGGTGACAAAGCAAAAAGAAGGGGAGAAAACAAAACTATTTACCATCGATAAGTCTACAATGTATTTTGTTCTTTGGCTAAATGAATTTGACTCTTTATCATACGATTCATATCTCTGGACTGCATTCAGTGTGAATTCAGTGTGATGACGTTTTTAACTGTGCACGTGTTTTCATAATGTCCTTATTACTTAGCTTTAACCATGTCCTATTTCTTTTTCCTACCCATTTCAAATATGTTTTTCATTTATATATATAATTCTCTTAGGAACTCAACGTAAATGTATTTCTCTTTTAAAGCTAAACTCTTTTTTTTTATGTGACCCCATCATCAGCTAACCTGGTGCATGCATCATTAAACCACTGTATTCACAACAAGACAAGAGGTCGTTCTCTCTACATTCAAAGATCATTGTTGAAGTTATTGCTATTGCTTTCCGCGCGTCGCGCTTTCGCGTACGACTCTAATGGAGGTATGAGTGCTTTCTTGTCCGCGGCTAATCCCGCCGGGATCTTTTCAGTGTCCTATCAGGTGAGGCCCATCATCCCTTATTCGAGCTACAAAATGGAGGGGATGGGGGATCTGCATCGGCGCAGTTGTCCTGGAGTCTCGTAGGTTTCGAAGGGCGCGCTAGTGATGGGAGCTAGGCGCAGGGACGACCCGGCCATTCCCGATATGTTATTCAAGCTGCGAGATTTCTCATAGCCGGTCGCTTCAGGGGGTGGGGGTTGGCGTGGGGGGGCGAGAGTTAAACATTGGATTGAGCCGTGGGATTAAGGTTTATTTTTGTATATATATATTTTTTTGGTGTACAGTTATGATTGTGTATCATGTCCAAAATGAAGTAAAAGAAAAAGGTTTGTACGTTTCAATGACCATATTGAGGTTGATTGAGTGTTTAAATGGTGGGTTACATAGTATTGAAACATGAACATGAGCGAGTCATCAGATGGTGTTCAAATTAAAAGGCGTATGTCGGAGAATAGAACAATTTGGGGGTAAAAAAAAAAAAAAAAAATTGAATGTTTGTAAAATCATAACAAGACATTTAAAGGACAGACAAGGACAGACACATAGAGACAAAAGACAGGACAGGACAAAACAAGAAAATGCGAGTTATGATTTATGTCATTCATTTCTTTTCTTCTTCTCAGAAACAGAAAGGCAAACGGTTTTCAACATATCGAGGGACTTTAACACCCAAGACGGCCAAGTTGAATAAAGCACCCGACATTTTTACAATATAAACGGAGACAAATGCTTAAGGTATGTGCAGGTGTTTTAGACAACAACGTGGCCAGAAGCATACAGTATTAGACAGCACAGTAGCAAAATACACCATATTTAGATCTGACTGACACGTGTTGACCAAATGAAGGTTGATAGGTGATGACGTTTTTTTGTTGTTTTTTTCATTTACTTTCATTTAAAAATTGTCTTCAATTTGAGTTGATTTCATGTACTTCTACAAACATGCAAAGTTCAAGTGGAGATAGAGCAACAACTTTTTGGGACAACTTCATATGGCCAACACGAAAACAACCTCCCTGTCACATTCAACATCACTTCCAGTTGCCGGGTAAATCACATCCCTGTAATGGAGATCAGTTCACTGTTGTGTATACAGTGGGGAACGACACACAATCAAACAGGCTGCTTCCATGGCAAGATCCTGCTCTGCAAGGGATCCTGAAGCTACTTGTACATAAATGACGCATAACGTCACTGTCGGGCAGAAACCTCGTATCTCCAAGTTTCAAATGTGTAAATCTTTTCGCAAAGTAGAGCTCTGCTTCACCATACAAGGCTGTTGCACAAAAGTAGTGAAAACAGCAGATCTACAAGCACACAACGCCTCGCGGTGCGAGGCGTTGTGTGCTTGTAGATCGGCTGTTTTCACTAGTTTAAATCATTTTTAAAATGATAAATGCAAAACAAACGGTTTTGGACATACAGGGTTTCCACCCGACAACGACGATAAGAGCAGTGGTGTAAAGTAACTAAGTCCATTTACTTAAGTAATGTGCTTACTTAAGATTTCTAATATTTGTTCTTATAATTTTACCCCACTACATCTCGGATCCAAATATTGCACTTTTACTCCACTACAAGTATTTGGAAACCGTAAGTTTACAAAACATACATTATCCACTTAAGCCCTAAATACATTTTGGGCATTTGAAAATAGCTAGATCTGCTATTTTCTGAAGATGTTTATACATTTGAAAACTTGAAATGGGACATTCTGCATAACGACTACTCTAAACTACCGACTACTAGTACATAGTTGACCCAAGTCAATTTTGAATTCTACTTGTAACAGAGCATTTCTACACTGCAATATTTGATACTTTTACTTAAGTAAAATACTTGAGTACTTTTTCCACCTCTGCATAAGAGGACATAATACACTAACCGGTTATACCTATGTGTCATTTCCCTCTGTATATTTAAGTACGTAACACACGGGACAAAAGCATGCAAACGTTGAACTCCCCCCCTCCCCCTGTGTCGGTGGCCAGAGGTTGTAGGTGCCATGTTGAAGTGCTGTTGAGTCAAGTGTAGTAGGAAACCAACCTGACTCCGCCAGATGGTGGCGGTACTGAGTTGACTTGCGAACTCAATGCTGCCACCATCTGGCGGAGTCGGGTTAGTAGGAAACGCCATTGGTAGGTAGTATATTTGCTGCCCTAACAATGGCGGAACCAAGCAAGAATGGGTGGAGCAGCGCGGCGCGTGTCAGCCACTTAACCCTCTGGTCTCAGTGTGAGCAACTGTACTTGGATTGCCTTTTTTTCCCTGTCTACTCAACACCAGTGGTTTTCAACCAGTGGTCCGGGGACCACCAGTGGTCCTTGAGGGGGTTCCAGGTGGTCCCCAGCTAAATGATGGAGAGTTGGTAAACAAATGGGCCCTTATGGATCTTTAACTCTTGAGAGACCCTTACGAGTCCATTTAGTTTCATTTATGCTCTCATGAGTTAAATTATCGTTAAACACCTGCGTTACTTCATTTACAAGACGTCTGCGCGGTTAGAGAATGCGGGAGAATTGTTATTTCGGTTGACCCGTCATCTCTCCTATGGCACCACATGAATGCAGCATGGAATTGTGGACAAAATCTTATACGGCGACAGCAAAATAGTTTTGGGTCTGAGAGGCTAAATGTCGTCAAATGGCGGTCCGTGGCTCAAATGCTGAATAAATAATGGACCTTGATATCAAAAAGGTTGAAAACCACTGCTCGACGAATGTCCCCCAACAGAATAGGGATTCCAGTGGTTGACAATGCGTTAAAGCAGATCTAATTGAATTGAATCTATCGCAACGACTGCTGAATCACGGAGTCACAGAGTGTATTCGCGGCCCAAACTCCAACCATCTTTTAAGGAACACGGTCACAGACAGACGACAACAAAACAACACCAATTAGTACAATATAAGATGACCTTTGCGCCTTCTCGCTGAAATGGAAAACTAGGAGCTTCCCTAAGGCGACGTTGCGGTGCACGCGGTGGCGGGGCGGTGACAACTGGACCACTGTACATTAAACGTCACCATAAATAAAGGTCCTCTCTTTTTTTTTTTGCTCTGACTGGCTCAGGCACATTAGTCCTGTTGGCAACTCTGTGAAATATTGATGAAGACATTTTCTGTTCTTTTCCGCGTGGAAGCAGCACACCACAATAAACCTTTTCTACGACACTGCGTTGGACAAGCCGAGCTTTTGTTCCCTGGTGTTCGACTACAGTAGTTTCGCCATTCAGAGAAAACCTGAATATTCCTATGTCACGTTAACCCATTTAGGCCTAGAATTATTGAATGCTTTAACTATTGAAAAATGGCAGATATACAAGCTCACAGCGTGGCACCGAGTGCCGCACTGCAAGCTTGTAGATCTGCTATTTTTGAAAAAGTCGTGAAAATGTGTGCAAATCTTCGAATATATGTATTTTTAAAGTGAACGTTTGTAACTCAAATTTTGCTTCTGGGGGTGGTCCCTGGAACCAGATATATTTGAGATGGGGGTCCGTGGCCAAATAAATATCAGTTTGGGGGTCCTTCACATGAAAAGGTTTGAGAACCACTGACATAGTAGTCTCTCAAGAACAGACTAACTGAGCTCCAGTTAAGTGAAAAGGACCTTTTCTTTGATGATGGCTGGCCAGATTGCTGACATGTAGAAACATAGGTTTTTCAAAAAACCTTAGTAGGATTCAAAAGACACTTATAGAATCGGGTCAAAATTCTAATTTTCACAATTTTTCAAAAATAGCAGATCTACAAGCTCGCAGCGCGGCACTCTGTGCCGCGCTGTGAGCTTGTATATCTGCTATTTTTCAACAGTTAAAGCATAAAATAATGATACACAATAATACCCGTTCTAAATGGGTTAATCTATTTTATTATGTCGCCGTCCTGTGCTATCGGAATACCATATTCCGATTGGTCAATCGAGGCACAGTTGCGGTCTCTTATTTCCTGATAGCGGATGGCCAGCCGCTCTCAATAACGCCACTATCGGAGCAAAGCTTGTAAGCTAATATAATCATTTTGAATCAATATTCCATGTCAAATCATTGATTTTGTTCATAAGTAGCCATGTAATAAGTGGCATAATGCACAGCGAGGAAGTCGTTATCGGAAAATGAATCCCTTCTGGGCGAAGCAGGACCTCTGCTATGTATCAATCATTTTTGTACTGTACTGTACTGTACATTATCCCTTATACAGCATACCGTTGCTGTCAGCCGGGAACCTTGTATGTCCAAAACCATTCCTTTTTTATTATTATTATTATTAGCTTGAATTTAAATCGATCTGCAAGCTCACAAAGTTGTGATATTGTGGATCTGCGTGCGTTTTTCACCACTTTGTATTAGGGCATTCATTTACGAAGAAAACATCGAAGGTTTAACCTACCTTAGCCTAGAATTATCTAATGCTTTAACTTTTGAAACATAGCAGACTTGCACAAAATGTTCATGATTTTTCAAAAATAGCAGATCTACAAGCTTGTATATCTCCTATTTTTTAATAGTTGAAGCATAAAATAAGGGTTAAAGTGGTTCAAATCTAAAGTGACATAGATTCGCGTTCAGGTCTATATTGGAGATACAAGGTTTCTGGCCCGGCAGCGACGATATAAATCCCCCCACAAGACAGAAGGGATGCTCAGGTCCGCACTTAACCCAGCCATATTATTCATTATTCAATAGCCGATCATGTAGAACGGCTATTTTTGGCCCAGATATTTAGTTTAGAGTGAAGACAGGATGCGGGGCCTATCCGGTCTACTAAGTAGACAATAGGGTTTAAGTGGTTAAGGGTATAAATATGTTTCTTTGAAACGCTCTAATCGCCGTTTTAAGATATTTACCGTTAGTGACAAACAGTGTAGCAACATAGGGTAGGACCGCAATGATTCACATACTCCTTGAGCATATTTTACAATACTTTCCTATGTGTATTTAATATAGTCATTTCATTTATATTTACAACGGTGTGAATCAAAAGGGCTATTTAATATACTGACATTTCACTTTGAGAAAGCTCAGTCAAAGAGGTGGTGCTATAGTTTTGTAGTTTCTTCTGTTTTGTATGTGTCTATGGAGTTAAAATTACTCTAATTATTATTAGAGTCTAATAGACCCCCAGGCGTGGTTATAATCTGCAAATACATCTTCCCTGTTTATGTTTGGTTTCTTCCTGAAAGCCTGAAAGCCTCTGGGTCAAAATACACCGCTTTAATGACATCATAAAATCATCCCCTCCCCTTTTTTTTTTTTTTACCATACAGCAACACTGTGGGTGTGGCTTACTTCAGATGGGTCACCACCCACCTGACAACCAGGTATATTTAATCATTTTAACACTTTCTCTACCTTTTTGAAAAGAAATCTTCCTCCAAGTATAATCATAATTCCTGATGATCATGTTGTACGGCACCCTGTCTTAAATAAATTAACATGCTACTTTACTGTTAATCTGACCTAAGTGTCAACTACTGCAGTAAATTCAGCTTTTAATCTGGTTTGAACTGGCAAGGCCTTATAGACATTCACATTAGAAAGCTGGCAGAGTGTTGATAATGTAAATGACCTTTAAACAGTTTCGAGGTCTAAATGGCTGTACAATGAACAATCTTCTTAAGCACCAACACTTCAGCACTTTGGGCTCGGAAAGGATGGCCCAAACGGTTCCAATAATTCAATACAGTGTTGTTTTCCTAACTGTTTCTCCCTAATGTTCCCGCAGCTCATTTGAGGGTAATTGAAAAGTTACAAGTTACTCTCAGCTGATGGAATCAATACCGTCTCCGACTTGGATTAATTGTCGCCAATGTTCTTTGCCAGCTTTTTGGTTCCCTTTCAGCACTGTAGTCCGAGCGTTTCGTGCACAAATCGTGCACTTTATGATAGAAGCATGACATTCGGCACACAGTTAGAACATGCCATATGGAACATTTTTGGCTATAGGGCCATCGCAGATTTCCCTTGGGAAACTTGTAGGAGCCAATCAAAGTTGGTGTCTCATAGACTTTACTATACAGTAAATTAATACAAAAAATAAATATGCTTTAAGTAGCATGTGAGGGGTCAAACTAGTTTTTTTTTTCCGGAATTCTGAATCCAATGCAAGCATTTGTTTTGTACGACAAACATTCCTTTCCGGAATACAGCCCCCACAAAACTGTGAAAAGTGACGACTCGTCACTAAACCCTAGTTTTATGGGGTCCGTTTTTAGCCCAAGGAATGTTTTTCGTGCAAAACAAATGCTTGCATTGGATTCAGAATTATGACAAACCCCAAGTTTGACCCCTCACATGCTACATAAAGCATATTTATTGTTTGTATTATTATAGTAAAGTCTATGAGACGTCAACTTTGATTGGCTCCCACAAGTTTCCCAAGACAAATCGGTGATGTCCCTATAGCCAAAAATGTTCCACATGGCATGTTCTAACTGTGTGCCAAATGTCATGCTTCTATCATAAAGTGCACGATTCCATCAACATACTGCCCGAAACGCCTGGACTACTGAGAGTATTGAGGATTTGTTGTGCGCGCTACCTTTGACTAATGACGAAGAATAGCCCTCTGGGTTTGAGGTATGCATCAAAACTTTGCAGCGCTCAAAAAGCAGGGCCGGGGATAACCCTTCTATCAAGCTTACACAAACATAGCTTTGTTATACTACCCGGCGTTCATGGGGGGCCCGCAGTGAATCCTTGTACCCGGGGCCCCGAATTTGGTGTGACGCCCCTGTTCACATGATGGCCATTTTGCTCTCGCGTCACCGGTTCTAGGGGCTGGAAGAGGAAGCCCTCCGAGTGTGACACGAGAAGAAAATGGTTTCATCTGAAGACCAATCCAAAATAAAATTCTTAAGAGAGCATCAATCTGGCTTAGGTTACTTGATTTTAATTTGATTGTTATTTGACTATATTGTCCATTTGGGAGAATAGCAGATCTACAAGCACACAGCGCCTCGCGGTGCAGTGTTGATTTCGTCGACTAAGACTAAGACAAAAAATGATTGTCGACTGCTGTTTTTTTCACTGACGAAAACTAAATAAAAACGAAATAAAAACTGAGCTGTGATGACTAAAACCAAGACTAAATATATTGACAATTTCGTCAACAAAATAAAAACTAGACTAAAACGTTAGGGAGTGACTAGTGGAGGAGAAAGTAATTTTATGTTTGGTTGCTCTCAGGTGTTGCTCTCTATGGTGTTGCGCTCTATAAGCTCACAACGCGTCGCGCTGCGACACATTGTGAGCTTGTAGATCGGCTATTTTCAGCACGCAACCAAGTGTAAAATCAGTCATTACGATGCCATCAAGGGCTGCCAAAATGCATTTTTAGTTGACTAAATCAACTGTAGATTTAGTCAACTAAAATCTTAAGATATTTAGTCGACTATAATTAGAAAAAACAAAAACTTTTCAGTTGATTAAATTATGACTAAAACTAAATTACATTTTATTCAAAAGACTATGACTAAAACAAAATCAAAATTTGCTGTCAAAAAGAACACTGTCGCGGTGCGAGGCGTTGTGTGCTTATAGATCGATCGGCTATTTTCCTCCTCTGTATTTGACATACTAGGGAGCACTGAGCAGCCAGAGTGCAGCGCTCGGGGAGGCCCTGTTACTTTTAACATGTACGTCCCTTTATATCCTAAATGAGGGCCTTATTAGTGCTTAAAGTGTGTAAGTATGGATTCTCATTGACACTGTCGAACATACTGTACAAACAATTTGCAACATGTCAAGTGGAACACGTACGAGAAAGACATCACATAGAAGTTAAGCTGATGAAGCTGATGAACATCAAATGAGAGGAAGATGATTGTCATCGGGCATTTAAATGGTATGTTTGGTCAGCTACAGCATAGCCAAACATCATCATAAATCATAAATTTGTGCAGCTCTATGTGGCAGCCTGGATTCAAACCTGGGTCTCCCGCGTGGGACACCGACCGCTCAGCCAAAGCTGGATCCCCGCTTGCCCAAGGGAGATATTATAAGGCTTATGGTTTTGCAGACAGTACTACTCTGCAATATGCACAGTCAATTCACAAGTGCTGATTTGACGCTGAAAGTATAAAAATGGCACCCAGGTGAATTGTTACACCTCGAAGTGTTAAATGAACACTCTGGACATTACTGCGTGAATAGTCACAGTTCTTAAAGCTACACTCTGTGACTTACTTTAAAGAATAACGTTACTTTAACCAATTTGTATTGTACAGCATGTCAACACATCTGCGGTGGTTGGAGAGGTACTCTCCCTGTTAGGCTGTATGCACAGCAGCCATATTGGAATGAAATTGGGCAGCTTCCTTGCTTCCTTCACGGGTGTTTTTCCTACTGGATCTGAGCAGAGAGGCCCCGTTTTGGCCAATAAACCGTCGCTTTTGACGACGGAGACGCTGTGAGGGTCGACTGAGCCGACTGCAGCGCAGTTCGAGTTGCGTCCTGATAGAGACAGAATAGTAAATAATGTTTTGGCGAGAGCGTTTTGACTACTGGCCAATCACAGCGCTCCAACACACACCTAGCTTATCCCAAGGTAGAACTTCAGTTTTCATCTGCCTTTTCAGAGATATCGTATATATATCGCGATACAATGAGGGAGCCTTATAAAAAATCCTGTTGAATTGTCAATAGAGATTCATTGCAGAATTCATTTAAACCTGCATTTTGCTCTAAATCA
The DNA here is from genome assembly GCF_963921795.1 of Nannobrachium achirus. NCBI lineage: Eukaryota > Metazoa > Chordata > Actinopteri > Myctophiformes > Myctophidae > Nannobrachium > Nannobrachium achirus. The sequence continues at coordinate 49,686,470 of NC_137825.1, forward strand.
GTAGTTCTCAAATTTTAAAATGTCATTGTCTCCCCTTAACTCTGACAGTATACAAATGAAACCAAATGGACCCGTAAGGGTCCATTTGGTTTCATTTGTATGCTGTCAGAGTTACATACTTGTAAGGGTCAATTTAGACCTCCCGAAAGGAACCCAAAGAGTCCCTACATTGAGGACCACTGGTCTAAATACTCTGTTACTCCATTTTATTTTAGTTTTTGTTACCTTGTAGGTACCAACATGAAAAAGAATCGTGATAAGATTGTGTATCGTGATAACGCTTGTAAAAACATCATGATATTGCATTTTTCCATATCACCCACCCCTAGCCTGGCCTGGAATCGTACCCGCGACAACCCGGGGCTCTGGTTCCCCAGGCGAGCTCACTAAGCACTCAGCTATGGCCGTCTCCTCTCCTCAGATCCGGTAGGAATAGCCCACTCGCCCACACTGGTGTCGGACAGGACACCTACAGTACTGGTTGACAATGTCAACAAGAGTTATTCAATGCAGACGAGTCCAGACGAGGCTACCGAGGCTCTCCGTTGGGACAGACGTTACACAGCACAGGCCGTAGCTTTAAGCGACAGAGCCTGCTGCGGAGATAACACAAATACTGTACCGAAAACCAGACTTATTAGATGAGCCACCGCAGCCTACGAGAGGAGTCTGCTCGCTGTGAAGCAGCGAACATCGCCAGAAGGCTCGGGGCGTCGAGCAAAAGTGCGCACTGGGATTCCCCATCAGGGAAACCAAGTAATAAGTCTCCCCTGTCAAACCGTGGTTGATGTTGACATAATATTACCAACCTAAATTCACACTTAATTTACACTCTGGAGGGTGTACGTACCTACCTACTGTCAGACTTTAGTTACATTTGCACTGCACTGGCGGCCTGGGAATGGGATGGAGAATGAGTGTTAATCACAGAGGGGATGAATGGTCTGAGGGGAACACACGCATGCACGCACGCACGCACGCACGCACGCACGCACGCACGACACACACACACACACACACACACACACACACACACACACACACACACACACGCACACACGCACACACACACACACACACACACACACACACACACACACACACACACACACACACACTGGGGGACTGAGAAACCACAAATATTCTGGCCAGATTTGTCACCAAGAAGAACATTACACGTTCTGGAAAATGTGCAGGTCTGATGACGGAGACGCGAGACTAGAGTTTGAAAATACTTCTGCGTTTTAGTGCTTTAAGGTCTTTACAGACCGGGGGCGAATTAGCGAATTGCGAATTTGCAAATAATTTGCTTTTTCTTTAAAAGTGGCTGTTATATATTCGCTCTTCTTTCGAATTTAGCAAATGTTCGCGGGCGAACTCCTCTCTCTCTCTATCAAAGCAAGCTCACTCTATGCTATTTAAAGAGAGAGAGAAAGAGATCATGGTCGAGGGACCATCCCTGCATCCCTGCATTGAGCGCGAGGGGAACCGAGTTTCTCCTTCTGCGTTTCATCTCGTCTGTGTGGCTGCTTGCTAGTATTGCCGTCAGTGGTGGAAAACGTACGCTACTCGAATGTCTTACTGGTAAAAGTATGGTTTATGTATGTTTTATTATAGGCTCATTTATATCTGCAAAAAGACCAATGTCTTAAAATAAATAGTTGGGTATTAAATACAATATAGGATCTGAAATGTAGTGGAGTAGAAGGAAATTACTGGAAATCGGGCTCAAGTACAAAGTACAGTACAGTACTCAAGTAAATGTACTTTTTAGTTACTTTTACACCACTGCTGCTGCTACGAGCTGCCTGTCTGCGGGGGAACGGTGAACCCGTGAACCCGTGTTGTCCTCTCTGCTGTGATGTGATGCGTTGTGTGAGCCAGCCCCAAACAATGCGCACAACAGATACGTTTATTTAATTTGGCAAATATTATACGGCAAATTCTTCGCATTTTCAGGTCGCTTTTTCGCGACACTTCGCTAATTCGCCAGTATGTAAAGACCTTTACTGTAGGCTGTGTTGTCAAAGACTTCGGTGCAGGAATCGCTGACTCCGTCCGGATGCTATTCTCGAAAACCAGAAGGTTACGGTGTCATACTGTATCATATTCGTACATGAGATAGGCAACTTGTTGAAGACGCCGCAAGCTCCGATTACACGAGATCTAATGATCGACTCTGGACCACAACAGAATCCACACTGTTCGACTACATGCCTGGGACCTCTTATAGAGGGCAAACAACCCAATGTTATCGTGTATGTTCTTGTTCATTATATATAAGTTATTAGATATTTCATAAATGTACCTAGACTATGCATTGTTTCTAGAGATGGGATTTATGCTCTTTGAAGTGCGCTGGATCTCTGGGATCCGTTACTTTCGAAGAGCCGTTCAAAAGAATGGCACATTTTACATACTAGTTACTTTGTAGATTTGGATTATAATTACAAATCACTTCAACCACACATTTCGGCCCATGTATACATTTCCACCATTTGAAAATAGCAGATCTACAAGCTCACAAGTGAGCTTGTAGATCTGCCATTTTCACATGATTTTTCCATGTTCTATTCATTGGAAAACCTGTGAAATGTTACATTCTGCATAATGAGTACTTTCTACTATTGGTACTTTAAATACATTTTGATACCAATACTTTGGTACTTTTACTCAAGTGCATTTCAATTTCGAACTTCTACGTGTGGCAGAGTATATTTCCACATTGCAGTATTGATACTTTTACTTAAAAAAGTATTTACCCTCCCTCATCAAAAAAAGGAACGGCTCCCTGCGAACCGGATCCCATCGTTCATTTCACCGTTCAAAATATTCGATTCGTTCGCGAACGTCCCATCTCTAATTTTTTCTAATCCGAATTTTGGTAAAAGATCTGGCCATGGTTGACATATTTGCGGAGTGTTGCGATGAAGAGACACTGTGAAACGTACGTTGGTATCGACTGTAAACACAGGTTAGTACATGCATGCACATGGAAAACACACACACACACACACACACACACACACACACACACACACACACACACACACACACACACACACACACACACACACACACACACACACACACACACACACACACACACCCTCCAGGAAACAACATGGGCTACTAATGCTGCGTTCAGATGGGCTCAGGCAAGCGGTAGACGGCAAACCGGAAGTCATTTTAGTGGACGGGAGTAGAACGGCAAACGGTACAGTAGTCCGGCAGTCGAAACCGGTGACGGTAAACGGCAGACGTGCCGTTCAAAGTTAAATTAATTTATCTTTTTACCGTGGTACAGGACGGAATCTGGAACCGGATGTTACGTATCTCCATCTCACGGGACAAATTCGAGCAGAGCGCCAACACACACAGAACACACATCAGCCAGCACTAGCAGAGAGAGCAGCATGGAGCCACCTCAACCACCGCAGCGCGCGTTTTCATTTTGCGCGAGCTTAATGTTGCCGTACCGTTCCGTCGGGCATATTTTGTTCTACCTTGCCGTACCGTCCAGCAGGTGGTGCCGTTTGCCGTCTACCGCTTGCCTGAGCCCATCTGAACGCAGCATTAGACAGGCACAATGAAGCATGATGATGATGATGACAATTGTTGATATGATGAGAAACATACTTACAAAAAACAAAGGCCCTAAAATATCCCAAAAGCGGGTTAATAGAAGTGTATTTATTCCAGTTATCCAGCCCTTGAATATAATCTGCTGCTTCTTTTTGCGCCCAACTAGATGTCTCTGCACCAGGGGTGTCGCACCAAATTCTGGGCCCTGGGTACCAAGGATTCACTCACATTTTGTGCTTTAACTGTTGAAAAATAGCAGATATACAAGCTCAAAGAGCTTGTAGATCTGCTATTTTGGGAAAATCCTGAAAATTTGTGTCTTTGAATATTTCCAAATCCTTCTAAGGTTTTTTGAAAAACCTATGTTTCTATGTCAGTGGTTCTCAAACCTTTTCATGTGAAGGACCCCCAAAATGATATGTATTTGGCCACGGACCTCCATCCACATATTTAGTTCCAAGAACCCCCCAGAAGCGTAATTTGAGTTGCAAATGTTCCCCCCCAGTGACGCCCCTTGCTCTGCACCATACGCCGGATTGAAAACGGAATAAACAAAGGTGCACGCCTGCCTTTCATTGAAAATGAAGATGGACTGTACTGTATATGTTACAGTATGTTCAAGAAACCAGTAAAAGTTGTCAAGGAGCACTCGTTTTGACGTTCACCACACACTAATCACCACCAGATGGCGACGTCAGCCACTGGATAAGAGAGTTACGTCACGCTTTGAACTCGCCGCAGACCGGAAGTGTTTACTCTTTATTTACTAGCCTAGCCTAGCCTAGCCTAGCCTAGCCTAGCCTAGCCTAGCCTAGCCTAGCCTAGCCTAGCCATTAGCTCCATTGTAGTCACTTGGACAGGGCGTTTAACGTGCGCTTGCCCAGGCCTTACGGCCTGGGCATAAATATAACGATTGCATTCACCACGGCTTCGTAACTCGCGCGGCGCTCCGCCGGCCGCGCGGCCCTGGCCCGCTCTTCGCGGCCACTCGCGCCTGCGGCGCTCGGGGGCGAAGAGCAGGACCAAGGTCCGCTGGCCTTCGCGCCGCTTGGGGCTTCGTGGACCCAGGGGGGCCTCGTAACTCGTTTGGGCTTCGTGGATACAGGGGGGCTTCGGTAGCCGCTCGCAGTGTCGTGGACAATAGAGCGGCGCACCGCCTGGAATACGTTGTTGTGGCGACCGCTTGCTCCGCCCCGTGCCGCATCACGAGTGCTCCGCGTCTCGAATGTGCTGGTTCTCTTATATCCGGTGACATATATACCGCATGATACTACCGTGATGTGATTTATATAAAGTCTGGTGTGGTCATGATAAAATGGCCTCAGTGAAATTGTAATTCTTGTGGGCATGCATAATGATATGCATAATAAGTCAACGCCTACAATCCATAACATGTGTTGGACTGATTTAGGTCCTGAAACCTAGAGGGAGCATCCTGAACCAGTGAGACTTCCGGCCTTCCACCACTAGGGATGCAACTAACGATTATTTTCATTATCGATTGACAGGTCGATTATTTAAACGATTAATCGGATTATGGCATTTATTTAGCTATAACCTTATACGGTACATTAGATTGTAGTTTTCTTGTACATTAAAGATGAATAATTCATTCAAAAATACATAATTTATTCCATTTTGCTCAGCCGCTGATTAGGTTTCTAATAAAATACACAAAATAAATATTTTTTTCTGACTGCATATACTGATTAAAGAATAGCTACACATTTGTCAGGCTAAAGGGTAACAGTATTTCTCTTTTTAAATATGCAATTTAAAAAGAAATATTCAAGTCATATTGTTGTTCTTACCCTATATTCCTGCACGGTATTAATAAAAATTTCCAGACGATTGTCGATTCGATGATTATGATTACTAAATTAGTTGGCAACTAACCGAATAATCGATTCGATTGCGATTAAACGAGTCATCGTTGCAGCCCTACCCACCACAGCAAGTGCGTGGTCTGGCATATTTAACCCATTGACTAGGACTCACCGTCCATTCAACACTGCTGCTGACCATTCAAAAAAAAAGAAGGAAAAAAAGAGAGAGATAGATAGAGAGAGAGAGAGAGAGAGAGAGAGAGAGAGAGAGAGAGAGAGAGACTGGTCTTTCTGCTGATAAACCCACTATCAGATTCCCTGCTGTTGATTCTGTTTGTATTAAGAACAGACCTTTGAATTTCGTCCATAAATCAATCCCTTCTCCGGGGACTATTTTCAGCAAGTCTTGTCCAATCTGCATGCATTAAAGTCATGAATGACATGTAGCTCTTATATTAAAATACATATAGACCCCAATGGCCATGTCACACTGATGGCATGTAGTAGTTCTTAAAGGACAACTTTGTTGTTTTTTTTACAACAAGGGTTCAGGGTTAGATAGTCATTAGAGAAAAGAAAAGATGAGTGTTAAAATGTTTTCATTTACTTCTTTCTAGCGTTTTAGTGATTTTAATGATTTTGATTTGCATGCATGCCCCCAGGTTGGGAGCATGCATGCCCCCAGGTTGGGTCTTCTGATTATGAAGCCCATACCCAAGATGCACCGCAATCTTTCAGGGCAGATGTGACTTATGGGGGCTGGTGTAAATAGTAAATTGCCGGCTTATTGTGTTTAAAAAATCATATTTAGCCTCTTGTAAACATGCCCCCACCCACTGAAATCAAACTACTAAAATCCCTAAAAAAAAAAATAGAAAGCAGTAAATGAAAACATTTTAACACTAATCTTTTGTTTTCTCTAATTACAAACTAAAATATGAACCCTAAAGTGAAAAAAATGAAAACTAAAGTTGTCATTTGAAAGAGATGCAACCATTAGCATGCATTAATGAACCAACTATGACAAGATAAATGCCGATAAAATGTTAACTGTGTTGAATAACTACCCTCAAGTATAAGTTACACCACACCGAAATGAATGGAATTGAGTGGCCTCCACAGAAATCAAACAAGCCAATGTATGCTCTATGGAAATGGACATCAGTAAGACTGGGAATAATAATGAATGAGCTAAACATGCCAGAACAACTGGTATCTATTCCAATGTTTTGCTGGTAATTTCCTTCCCTCCTATGATTCCAATTCGTCAAAGAAGGACAAGGGATGAAGGTGGAACTGAAAGTAGAGAGAACTATCTGCACAGAAAAACTCAAGAGACAACCAAATACACAAAACAAAACAAAGAGTTAAACACAACATCATTCTGGATAAATTGCACATAAATGAAAAAGAATGAAAAGAGGACCACGTTTAACACGACCATAAACAACACTGACACGGGAAACCCACTTCACAGACGACACAGAGAGAGAGACACAGTGTCAGAATACAAAGGACAGACATTAATACGGCACGTACAGAAAAAGGAAGGGGAAAAAATAGGCACTCGTAAACATAAAAACAGACACAAAGAACAAAACAGAGAGAGAGAGAGAGAGACAGAGAGAGAGAGAGAGAGAGAGAGAGAGAGAGAGAGAGAGAGAGAGGATCCAGAAATAGAGGGATAGTTCCCAAAGAGAAAGAGCTTATTGAACAACGTCTAAAGAGTGATAGAGAGCGGACAATCAGAGGGGCTAATTGACTGCTTGACCTTATACTGAGCCATGCATATTTTTTTCAGTTGTTGCGTAAGAGGTCAAAAAGGGACAAAAATCAAAGCGTGGAGACGGATCACAAGTTGGCGACAGACTTCTTAAGCATGTATCTACAAAACGAAAATCAAAAAAAGAAGAAGAAGCATACAAGAACCACTGTTTCGGACAATAGGAGATTCCCTCTTTAAAAAGACAAGAACAAGCTGTTCAGCCCCGGAACACTGATGTGACTATATACCGAGTCACATCCGCACTGGCTGACAGAAAGCCTAGTGTTGCTCATGGTAGCGTCTCGTTTAAGAACTGCATGCCATCAGTGTGACATGGTCAAGGGGTGTCGCACCAAATTCTGGGCCCTGGGCACAAGGATTCACTGAGTTGTTTTGTGCTTTAACTTTTGAAAAACAGCAGATATACAAGCTCACGGCTGCGAGCTTGTAGATCTGCTATTTTTTGAAAATTCGTGAAAATGTCTTTGAAGGTTTTTTTTTCTTTTTTTTTTTAAACCTATGTTTCTATGTCAGTGGTGCTCAAACTTTTTCATGTGAAGGACCCCCAAAATGATATGTATTTGGCCCACGGACCCTCATCTCAAAATATTTAGTTCCTGGGACCCCGCAGAAGCAATATTTGAGTTACAAATGTTCGCTTTAAAAATACATATATTCAAAGATTTGCACACATTTTCACGACTTTTCAAAAATAGCAGATCTGCTATTTTCAATAGATAAAGTATAAAATCATTAAGGCCCCTCCACCTTGGGCCCTAGTAACTCAGTCCCCCCCCCCCCCCCCCCCCCTTGTGACGCCCCTGGACATGGCTATTGGGGTCTATATGTATTAATATAAGTGCACTGAATGGTCTTTGTTGGACTATATTGGGAATGCATTGATAGGCAAAAGACAATGGACCCACTGTTGAGTGTTGAATAATCGGTTTCAAGAAAAGGATGAGAAAAGATCCGATTCATCTTGTTTACTGCAAGCAACTATCGGCCCTCTGTCAAACACCCGAGACAGTGGAAACGACTACGGCGCTCCCAAAAAACGAACTTCTATTTTATTTTAAAGAGGGACTTTTTTCTGGCACTCAAAAGAATCAGCTCAAAGAATTAATTATTAAGGGAACATTTTGTTCCCTTCATTTCACTTTGAGCAGTATATTATTGTCTACGTATATAAGAAAGAACCGTTGAAACAGAAAACTGAAGGAATATCAAGGATCTCTGATGTGTGTAGGGGCTTGGACAGCTCAATGCTTGCTTACCTTAAGGCAGCATATCGAAGTCTGTTTTCAATCAAGTCTGTCATTGAGTCTGTCTGTCTGTCTGGTCAGTCTGTCTGGTCAGTTAGTGTGTACGCGTGCTTCAGCCACCAAGTGCAGTTTCGTGAAAAGAAATGTTACTATTTTGGACTTTACATCGAGGTCCGCACGGTACAAAATACAGTACATAAAGTCTCGACCTTTGAACCACACTAGGCACTGGAAACACATTCAGTTACAAGATCAGGGGGAATAGCACTCTCAGTTCCAGACCCATAGCACGCCCACAATCCCACACAAACTGGAAGCCAGCTTTGTAATGTTTTTGTTTTTGTTCGCCCGTCAAATAGGGACCGACTTGGCTCAGTGAGAGCCAGCAGCGGCGGCTGCAAAATGTGCTCTTTGTCTGGGCGCGGTATGTGTCATATAGTGTACTATCCAGTGACCTTTAACAGCTCGCTGCCGACCCCAGTGACCTTACAACCCCATTGTTCTATACGCTGCATTCAGTGTCGCGGCCGACCGTGTCAAGCAAGGCAGGCCAACCGATCCATAGAAAGCCCTAGATATGTACATGTTAGGTACGCAGAGTCTTGTGCACGTTCGGCACCATATTCCGGATAGTGCTTTTAGCTCCAATGTTTTTTTTACAGAAAATATCCACAAGTTTCCAGTGCCCCATGAGCCCTTGGGCATCACTTCCCGTTCCTCTTAGCTGTTAGCCCTAGCCTGGGACGGCTTCCAATTTCGGGCTTTTGATCCTGTCGGGATCAAAACCAAAATCGGAAACAGTTTTAACCCCTACTTGCGCATGCGCTAACTACTTGCGCATGCGCTACTGGGTTGAAACTGTTTCCGATTTGGTGTTTCCTGCCAAAGTGTAGTCCGTTTTGAATACAAAATGACGTAGGAGCCAATCCGGTCTAGACCGGATCAAACGGCCTGTTTAGTAAACGAAGACCAGGCTTTCCCCCAGCGGAAAGCCTGGTGATGCGAGGCTATGTTAGCCCCTCTTGTGCTGACTGGTTGCTGCTGTGACACCTGAATCTCTGCATGGTGATTACTTGGTGCTCGTTAAGTGATTTGAATCAGCTGTGTGGAGGAAGTGAAGCCCACATTAATTAACACATACCCTTATCCCCAGTAAGTTTCAGCTTAAAACAATATTCAACGATGACTTAAGTTGGTCGGCGCATGACAACATGTACATATCACATCAAGCACTGCGATATAAAACTTTTTTTTCCCCTTTTTTTTTTTAATCGATTGACATATTTTCGGAACGTCACCAGGGGTTTAGGTCAGCGAGGTCGTAAGAGAGCGACACGGAAAAAAAAGTAACAACAACAACAACAACACAATGAAAATAAAATACACCAAAGGAAACCAAAAATAAGCCACGTCACGACGTAACGACGAACACAACACTCAGACGGCATTGAGGAGGGAGGACAGGGACACGGTGTAATATAAGGAACACGTAAGAATGAATATAAGCCCACATACAAACGCGTGATATGACACAACCTGAAGGGAGAAAACAACAACACAACAGGCACAATCAGACAACAACAGGAACCTCCACTGTTCTCCTCTTCGCTGCTTTTGTTTTTGCTGTCGTTTTGTCATTATTAGTTATGAATTCATCATCAACGGGGGGTGTCACACCATATTCTGGGCCCTGGTAGTACGTTAACTATTGAAAAATAGCAGATATACAAGCTCACAGCGCTGCGAGGTCGTAGATCTGCTATTTCTTTTTTTTTTAATCGTGAAAATGTGTGCAAATCTTTGAATGTTTCAAATCCTTCTAAGGTTTTTGGAAAAACCTATGTTTCTATGTCAGTGGTGCTCAAAGCTTTCCATGTGAAGGACCCCCACAATGATATGTATTTGGCCACGGACCCCCTTCTCAAAATATTTAGTTCCAGGGACCCCCCAGAAGCGAAATTTGAGTTACAAATTGAGTTACAAAAAAAATACATATATTCAAAGATTTGCGCACATTTTCACAACTTTTCAAAAATAGCAGATCTACAAGCTCACAGCGCGGCACTCGGTGCCGCGCTGTGAGCTTGTATATCTGCTATTTTTCAATAGCTAAAGTATAAAATAATTAAGGCCCCCCTCCACCCTAGCCCCTGGATGTCAACACAGGACACTCACAGCAAACCGCGCAAGCTCTTATGTGCGCGCGTGCTCACGCACACACACACCGCTGCGTCGGTTGACCGTTGTGCATTAAGCGGCCTGAACCGGCCCACAAGGGCGCACTCGAGAAAATGCGGCTTGAAGTGCCTGCTCAGTAAAATCGTCAGTCAGGTAATGTCTTAATACAGCTCTGGGCGCACCCTTACGGGTCCATTTGGTTACATTTGCACAATCTCAGAGCTACATTCGACACTCAGTATTTTGACTGTGCATTCATTTACACATGAACACCCGTTAACCCTCGCGGACACAGTTCACACTGTAGTCCCCGGCTTATAGTTCCCCCCCATAACTCTAGTTTTCCCCATCTTGTGCATTTTGCATGAGTAAGTGTTAAGCAAGCATAATGGATGTTCAGTTAATTGCAAGATTATCGTTGAGTTCATAAAAATGTTATGAAGCACGGCTACAGTATTGTAGCCCATAGAAGTCGGATGGTTTTGGCCGGATAAAATATCTAAGCTAATTACAGCGATGGAACTGTAAAAATACACAAAACCAAGTGCTGTAACCCGGCCTTAACACGGCCGTCGTTATTTGGAAAATTCACACCACACTTTCAGTCACATAGAAGACACTTCAGAGATGATATACCGGTACTTGGAAGAAAAACGCCACTGAACACAGAGACAGACACACAGTGGACACAGTGGCTGTTATGTTTGTGATTTGGAAACCATGCACGCACGGTGTGCGCGAATGTGGGTGGTCGTGGCGTCTACGGTAAGTGTGGGTGTCAAAATGTGTATGTCAAACCTATTTTCCAAGTGAGCAGCTGCAAAACATGCTACGGTATAGTTAGCATAGGGCGGCATATTTATTTTCCTGTTGGTTTTGATCGAGGTTCGACTATAGGCTAAAGCAGTGGTTCTCAAAGTGGATTTCAGGGACTCTCTAGGTTCCTTTATGGGGGTCTAAATTGACCCTTACAAGTCTGTAACTCTGACAGTGTACAAATAGAACCAAATGGACCCTAACGGGCAGTGGTGGAAAAAGTACTCACATTTTTTACCTGATTAAAAGTATCAATACTGCAATGTAGAAATACTCTGTTAGGGTGCACACGCAACCAAAATACCTCTGAGAGTGGATTCCCCATTCCGCCAATGCGTTTCAATGAGAATGGAGCGTTTTTTTTTTTTTTTGCAGAAAACCTCTACTGGCATGAAACCGCTCCATTCTCATTGAAATGCATTGGTGGAATGGGGTATCCACTCTCATAGGTATTTTGGTGTGTGTGTGCACCCTTACAAGTTGGCATCAAAATATACTTAAAGTACCAAAAGTAAAAGTACAAAAATGTTTGAAAATAGCAGATCTACAAGCTCACAACGCGTTGCGACCCGTTGTGAGCTTTTAGATTGGCTATTTTCAAACAGCCACGGTATAGAATAGGGCTAAAGTGCATTAATGTATGTTTTATAATATAATCATTTATATCTGCAAAGTAACTAGTAACTAAAGTTTTCAAATAATTGTAGTGGAGTAAAAGTACAATATTTGGATCCGAGATGTAGTGGCTTATAAGTAAAAGTATTGAAAACTGGAAATACTCAAGTAAAGTACAAATACCTCAAAAATGTACTTAAGTACAGTACTTAAGCAAATGTACTTAGTTACTTTACACCACTGCTAACGGGTCCATTTGGTTCCATTTGTACACTGTCAAAGTTAAAGGACCAGGTCACCTCTGGGACAACCAGATCTTATTTTATTGTTGTGTGGGACACGATCAACACAATCCTGAATTATTTTTTGTGTTCAATCTGTGTTTTTAGATACGTTAGTATTTCAGCATGCTACAACTGGTCATATGATGCATTTTGCATCATATGACCAGTTGTAGGCATGCTGAAATCGGCTGAAATACTAAAATATCTAAAAACACAGATTGAACACAAAAAATAACTCAGGATTGTGTTGATCGTGTCCCACACAACAATAAAATAAGATCTGGTTGTCCCAGAGGTGACCCGGTCCTTTAAGGGAAGACCTTGAAATTTGAACGTTTGAGAAGCACTAGGCAATAAGGGCTCTGTCTGTCTTGCGATGTATTCATTTATTTTTCTGGTGGGTGGTGTTACCTCTGTCGGCCTATGGTTTGATCCAGGAGGAGGTGGAGTTTGCATTGAGGTCCTGCTGTAGCAGAGACCCTTCCAGCTTATACCAATCCTCGGTCAGAGGGGAGTCGGGGCTGGCTGCCAGGGCCGCTGCCTCTAGTTTGTTGTCGACAAGGTGGGGGGGGACGGGGGGATGGGGGGAGGTTTTGGTAGTTTGGAAGGTAGGTGTTTTTTAGTGCAGGTAGTTGGTAGGTAGGTGGGTGGTAGGTGGTGGTTGGTGGCGGTTGGATTGCAACGGTACAAAAACGAAACAAACAGAAGCGGTTAAAAAAACAAACACAATGGATCGAGGTTGCCAGGTTTTCGGAAATAAGCGACGAGAGAGCGGAACCGGGGGGGGGGGGGGGGAAACAAACAAACAAACAAACGGGGGAAAGGACGGAAGGGGATGAGGTGCACCACAAAGGAAAAAGAGGAGGGGAACGGAGAAGATATGGATTCAAAAGACGGGGGGGGGGGGGGGGGGGCAGAGAAGAAAAGGAGTAGGGAGGTGTTTTTTTTTTTAGGGGAGGGGAGCATCACAAGGGGGAGGCGGGGTTGGGGGTGCAAGACAATACAAAATAAAAGTTAGGGAGGAGTTAAGGGGAGGGAGAGAGAGAGAGAGAGAGAGAGAGAGAGAGAGAGAGAGGGAACAGGGGGAGAGAAAAAAAAACATAAGTGACAAGAAGTCAAATTAATGCATGGTTTACTGTCTTGAGCCCAGAAGACAGAGAGAGAGAGAGAGAGAGAGATCATTTATTAGCATGAATGATATGTGAGCAGACGAGACATAAAAAAAAAAAGAAAAAATCCAAACTGCATGGACGAATAAACGCTCTGAGACAGAGCTGAGAGATATATGCAGACGAGACGGGTGGAGGGACAGAAAACCTGCTGCGACAACAATTGTCCCCTATATCGACATGGCAGCCATTTTGCTCTTCAATACGATGACATATTAAAGGGCAACGTTGTATTTTTTACAATGTGGGTTCACATTTTAGATTGTAATTAGAAGAAAAGAAAAGATGAGAGTTAAAGTGTTTTCCTTAGCGATTTTAATTATGTTTCTTTCAGTGGCTGGGGGCATTAGAGCTGCCAATATTCCTCAGAAATGAAATTCGAATATTGGTCTTCGAAATTGGCCTGAATATCGAATATATTCGAATATTAATATTTTTTAATATTTGTTTTATTTTGTATTTTTTGTTATTTTTATTTTATTTTTTACAGAGACAATAAATATTCCGGACGGGTAAAGCCTGACACTGTGGTTCCCCTGACACATCACTGTGACATCACAGGTGACATCACAGTGATGTCAGATACTCAGAGCAGGGATCTCCATATATGGGCATAAAAGGGATTGTATCCCAGATGATGCCCTGTTGACTAACAGAATCCATATATGGCCAAGACGGATGGCCAAGACAGATGGCGCGACTTTGCCCTTTAGTGCGAGGTCGCTTTTCGCCCTTAGGCGTCTTACTGGTAGTGTTAGAGTAAATATTATTAAAGAAATTGGCGGCTTATTGTGTCTAAAAAGACATATTTAGTCACTTTTACGCTTGCCCCCATTCACTGAAATCGCAAAAATGGCTAAAAAGCAGTAAAGGAAAACATATTTTAACACTCATCTTTTCTTTTCTCTAATTACAATCTAAAATATCGTCGCTGTCGGGCGGAAACCTCGTATCTCCCAAGTTTCAAATGTGTACGTTTTTTCGCAAAGCAAAACCCTGCTTCATCGTACAAGGCCGTTGCACGAAAGTAGTGAAAACAGCTGATCTACAGCGGTGCGAGGCGTTGTGTGCTCGTAGATCGGCTGTTTTCACTAGTTTAAATCATTTTTAAAATGATAAATGCTAAACAAACGGTTTTGGACATACAGGGTTTCCACCCGACAACAACGATATGAACCCTTGCACTGTAGTTAAAAAAACAAAGTTGTCCTTTTAAGAACAACGCGTCCGCCGTGTAAATACGGAACAACAGAAACCAAAACTTTAAAAAAAAAAGATGATACCGAGCTGCGATGGAAACAAAGACAACACGGACATGAAGAGATGGAAACAAACGTAGCAGAGCAGAAGAGCTAAGATGTACCGTGTGCGTGTGTGCGTGCGCCTGTGAGCATACGCATGAATGTTTCATCGTTAGGCCGCGAATGGGGAGGGCCTCCTGTCACGTAAGCATAGCTGCGGCTCCCACAGATTGTTAACGCTAAGATCTATATGGCTCTCGTTGTCTAACTGATTTTCGCTGACAAACGTTCCTCTCTCACCACGGATGAGGAAATAATGGAAGTGTATCTCATAACTACCACGGTGCACTTATCTACCTCGGCAGTTTTGCACAAGCTTTGTTTATAGCGGCATACATTATCTGAACAGAGGGGAGGTGGTGGGGGGACCATATCCCCGTTGCATCTCTGACGTCTTTTTCTTTTTGGTTGCTGTGTGTGTGTGCGTGTGTGTGTGTGTGTGTGTGTGGGGCTTTGTGTCGTAAAGTAATAGTCGGGGGATATCTTAAAAAGTCCTGGAATAAATTCCTTACCGAAAAAAATCTTCACCAATGTGTTTGTAAAGGTGTCTAGTAACACAGCTCACAAAGACAGAAATTCAGTTTCCAGAGGAGAATCCTTGACAGCTGCTGAAAGTTGGGGTCCCGTTAAATTAACTATACAGGATAAAACACACCAAAATAAATATGCTTTAAGTAGCATGTGAGGGGTCAAACTAGGGTTTTTTTATGATTCTGAATCCATTGCAAGCATTTGTTTTGCATGAAAAACATTCCTTGGGGTAAAGGCAGCTCCCACAAAACTGTGAAAAGTGATTACTCTTCACTAAACCATAGTTTTGTAGGGGCATATTTAGCCCAAGGAATATTTTTTGTGCAAAACAAATGCTTGCAATGGATTCAGAATTTGGAAAAAAAAAAACTAGTTTGACCCCTCACATGCTACTTAAAGCATATTTATTTTGGTGTGTTTTATCTTGTATAGTTAATTTAATGGGACCCCAACTTTCAGCAGCTGTAACAGATTCTCCTAGGGAAACTGAATTTCAGTCTTTGTGAGATGTGTTACTAGACACCTTTACAAACACATTGGTGAAGAAATGTTTTGGTAAGGAATTTATTCCAGGATATGACACTATTTCTGAAGATATCCCCCGACTATTAAGCAGTGCGTGCGTGGTTTTAAATTCATCCAAACCCCTCCCGGTTTAGGGGATAGAAACACGTACCTTTCCGCACGTTCCCATCTGTGGCGCGGAATTCCCTGGGGTTGAGGAGGAAGCAGGCGCGGTCCTGCTGGTAGCGTTCCCGGGTGTTGCCGCCGACGCCTACTCCTCCCACGCCCACGCGCCCGGCGGGGCTCCGCTCGTCCGGGCTCAGCACCTGGTCGATGGTGGGGCAGTCCTCGTTCGCCAGGGCCGCTGACGCCGCGTCGCCGTTCTGTTTGGAGTCTGGAGGAGGATGGAGGGAGGGAGGGAGGGGGGGAGAGGCGGCGGGGAAAGCCAAAATAGCAGAGACACACAGCCAAGCGTGAAGGAGGTGACATGGAGGGACACTCTGAGACACAAGAGGCAGTTGGCGTTCACGCGGTTCAGCGAAAGCTAAGGTATGGCAACGTGACTGGTGTCTTGCACGCGCGCCTTCACACCAGTGACAATTTTAGCTGCACTTGAACAACCATTCCAGGCTGCCATATCCAGCCCAAGAAACCGTATAAACAGGGGGAAAATGTACTTCTTAAAATAAATGTATCATGCCTGTTGCTAAGGTATGGCAACATGACTGAAGTCTGGCGCGCGTGCAAGACACCAGTCATGTTGCCATACCTTAGCTTTTTTTCCGAACTGACGCCACTGACCAGTCATGTTGCCATACCTTAGCAAGACACCAGTCATGTCGCCATACCTTAGCAACAGGCACGATGAATTCATTTTAAGAAGTACATTTTATTTTGTTCCCCTGTAGCCAAGGTATGGCAGCTGCCATACCTTGTCATACCCAGTTGACGCCTCTGACAAGAGGGTTCCTCGGAGAGGAGGTTTCCTATGCTAAAATAGGAGCGAAAAGGGAAAAGGTTTGAAAAGGTTTGCCTATAATAACAGGGACCGGCGTTGAAAGTGGTTAGTAAATGAATGGTTGCATTAAACAATTAAAACGGGCATGGATTGAGATTAAATCAGATTAATCTGCTAAAACAATTCAGAGTTGGGGACAATGTGAATACAATAACTGAATTGAATGTTAAATGTGAACACTAGGGGGTGGCAATTACTATCCCCTGGTGACCCAATGTGATACATTTTGTAAAACTATAAACCGGTAAGACCATGCCCATATATGGAGATCCCTGTCTGTCGAACGAGCCACACAGATATGGGCTGTCTTCCTCCATATATGGGCATTCCCATATGAAGTCCTGTTAGATATGGGCTTAATATTGACGACATTGATGATTGTATATTCACGTCATTCTTATTCATTGTTTAAACTGTATCCATTTAAATAGTTAGTGTTGATAAACTGTACATAAATCTATAACAGCAAGTGCATCCACATGATGTTGGGGCTGAACTACTCCTTTAAGTAAAACATTTGAGTACTTTTTCCCATCTCTGGGGAGTCGGAGAAGGACGTCAAGGCTGCAGGGTGTCTAGCAGGGACGTGCAGAGAATGTCAGAGAGGCAGGGGCTGACATTTCAAAAAGGGCCTTTTGGTGAAAGATCGAAAATAGCGACGCGTTGTGAGCTTGGAGGTCGGCTATTTTCGGTGCTTGATACCACACTGAACTAACCATAATCAGTTTCTTTCACCATATAAAAACTGCACTCATGGTTCTGGAGAGGGCACTTTTTACAGACGGATAAAAGGGCAGGGGCTCAAGCCCCCTTTGATGTCTATGTGTGCACGTGCCTGGTGACTAGACTTCAGACCCGGCTGTCATATCGAATCCGCTCCAGCTCCACAAATCCACAGACACAACCTACTGCAGGGGAAACTTTTATGAAGCGAGTGTGTATAGGAACGCCAGACAGGGAGGGATGTTCAAAGTGCTTATGTAATAAAAACCCCATTATTACTGGCCCTCTGATGACTTAAGGTAGTAAAAAAGAAACACATTAAATGTACATTATTGCTGTCGGCGAAGCCTGGCGTTTGGGCATTGGAAGATGCAAGCAGAGAGAGCCAAATCATCCTCCTAATTTCAGTCACAAAGAAGCTGTGAGTTAAGCCCTTTGCACACAGGCGCGTTTATCCGCACGGATAAAACGGACAATTTCATTTTTTTTAAAAGAAAATAATGATTCTCTAAGACCTCATGCACACCGGATCCGAATTAGCCGTGCGACGAGTGGCTGCGGCCGTGCGTTTTTTCTCGATCGAACCCAGTTCAATTCGTGCATCTTGTCGCATGCGGTAAAAAAACTCATCACTCCTTTTATGACTCCTTTTGGGATCCGCAGCGCCGATCCTGCACAGCATTGCACACCAAATCCAATGCGTTTTATTCATGCAGCAAACGTAAAAAAACGCAACTGTCCTGTGTGCAAAGGGCTTAAGTCGACACTTTTGCTGCCCCTTACTTTGAAGGGATGAATTTTCCTTGCTGCCGTGCCGCTCCCTCCATAGGCAGCCGCTCTTATTTTGAAGGGCCGGGCAGGAATTTGCACCGATTTCTCTTCACTTATTTTTCCTTCAACGTTTACCCCATCTAGTCACGTGACCGTGTGTTGACATAAAAGTGTCATGGCGGCCACCACACGATTGCAGATTTAGCTCGAAACATCGGCGTCATGGTATTAACCCTTTCATTGACGAGCTGACATAAGTGTTAACAGATTATTACTACAAAACATACATTAACCACTTCAGCCCTATATACATTTGGGCCATTTGAAAATATCTGATCTACACATCTGCATTGTAGATTGTAGATCTGATTGTAGCCTAGATCTGCATTTCTTTTTTAAAGATTTTTGGGGAAAGAGATGGGGAGTGACACAAAGGTAGTCAGGATCTGGAATCGAACCAGCGACACGCTGTCAGGCTACACTGAGCCAATGTGGCATGCACTTGGACCGGTAGGCCAGCGGGCAACCCAGCTCTGCTATTTTCAAAAGATTTGCACACATTTCAAAACTACTTTTACTTTTGGTGCTTTAAGTGCATTTTGATGTTCTTCTACTCAAGTACATTTTGAAGTCCAGACTTTTACTTGAGTATTACAATATTGCATTGGTACTGAAGTAAAAAAAAACATTTTTAAATAAGAGTACTTTTCCCACGGCTGCAGATGGGTGCCTCAAGGCGACCGCGGGCCAACAGTTGATCATAAATTACACATGACTTCTGATGGGCCAGCAGCAAGAGTGGCTCCAGGAGAACGGTGTGATCAAGAGACCACATCAACCCAGTTCTCCATGACCTCCATTCTCCTTTTGCACAAAGTAGTGCATTGCAAGATAGAGCGTCGCAGCGGAAGTGGATTCCTGGGGTCACTTAATATTCCCCATTCATTTTCGCCATAGACTTTTACAAATATATTTATAACAATTATGTTAAGCCTCGAACCAAGCCATCCAGGATGGAGGTGAATCATGATCATATAACCTTTGATCCTATGTGAAAACATATTTTAATATTACATTATTTGATATACTACATTTAATAACTACCCTTTGTTTAGCGATTTTCAAAATGTTCTTTTCATAGAAAAAAAGGTTATATGGTCATGATTCACCTCCATCCTGATGGCTTGGTTCGAGGCTTAACATAATTGTTATAAATATTTTTGTAAAAGTCTATGGCGAAAATGAATGGGGAATATTAAGTGACCCCAGGAATCCACTTCCGCTGCGATGCTCTATAGAGGGCGCCAGATCCCTTTTAGTCACACCCTACAACTACTTCCTGTTCATCCACAGAGCATTGATTCTAGTTGTTTTCCCCATTCCAGTTTTTGTAATGTATGTAATGTTCACTTATGTGTTCTCAACCTGTGGGTCGCAAACCCCAGAGGGGTCTCCAAATTATTTTGGGGGGTCCCCAGATTATTAACTTAATGTGAAACATTGTTTTCTCACTCAACAAACCAACATAAAGTTTAAGTGTATGACAATTTAAGGACTTTTTAGACCTCTAAAATGACAAATTAAACATTGGCCAAATTGTTAAATATTAGAGGCAGAAATTGTGAAAATAGCCGATCTACATGCTCACAACGCCGTTGTGAGCTTTTTCACAATAGAACCATGTGACCATTTTCACAATAGAACCGTGTTTTACAAAATGTAACGCCTCAACTCTTAGTGCTCGTCAGGGGGTCCCCAGCTAAAATATGATTATTTTGGGGGTCGCGGCATGAAAAGGTTGAGAACCACTAACTCGTCTCGGACGCCCTCTAAAATAAGATGCTACAACTCAAGGGGCCATCGTCTCAATACATTCGGAAAATTCAGAAATGGGGGCCCTCTGTTTACTCAAAAGAATTCCGCTGCAAATATAAAAATAAGCTCACCTCTGTTGATCTCGATGATCTCCTCTTGGGCGAGGGGGCAGCTGTCGCCCCCTAGGCCCCCGGACCCCATCATGCCGCCCAGGACGTTCCCCAGAATCCTCTGCGGCGACGCGGTGGCCATGGCCAGGGCGTCGGGCTTGCAGTAGTTGGGCGAGCCGGGCTGCGGCGCCCGCGGGATGTGCTTGTTCTTCTTCTTGGGCAGCTTCTGCTTGGCCATGGCCAGGGAGTAGTACATGCCGAAGTTGTTGACGATGACGGGCACGGGCATGGCGATGGTCAGCACGCCGGCCAGGGCGCACAGGGCGCCCACCAGCATGCCCGACCACGTCTCGGGGTACATGTCGCCGTAGCCCAGAGTGGTCATGGTGACCACCGCCCACCTAGTTAAGAGATAACGTTATGAAAAACCTGCTGACTAGATCGTCACCAAGGAATGTCTACACCAAAGTGTTTCTAAATGTGTGTAATAATATTTGGGCGATAATTTGGGGAATGATAATATTTGTTTTGCACGAAAAACATTCCTTGGGCTAAAAAGGCGAAAAACGGCACCTACAAAACTATGGTTTAGTGATGAGTCATCACTTTTCACAGTTGCGTGAGAGCTGTGAGGAATGTTTTTCATGCAAAACAAATGCTTGCAATGGATTCAGAATCATGAAAAACCCCTAGTTTGACCCCTCACATGCTACTTAAAGCAGATTTATTTTTTGTATTTTTCTCCTGTATAGTAAAGTTAAAAGGACACAAACTTTACGGATGTTTTTTTTATGAAGTTTCCCATCGGAGTTGAATTTCAAACTTTTAGTACATATTATTACACCTTTAGAAACATATTGGTGAAGACATTCAGGGTTCCCACACATTTTTACCAATGAATTTCCAAAACTTTTCCAGAACATTTCCAGAGTATCTAACCCAATTTCCCGGACTATATAACAACAATTCAGCGCAATAATGAGTCACTTACTCCTATGTGTTGTGCAATGCCCAAAGACAGTGTAGCAAAAATAAAGCATGCCCGCTGCGAACGGACCGTGGCGTGCATGCAGATCGTGCATGATGGACACGCATGGTCGTGCCACGTCAAAAGGTAAGAAAAGTCGATGTATAGTGGCAGACTGGCAGTAAATGACAGTAATCAATAACCAAAAACAATGCATAGCTATTTTTTCCAGGACCTTCCTGGACCCTTGATAAATTCCAAGACTTTTCCAGTACTGGAAAAATATTTTTCTAATTTCAAAATATTTCCAGGAATTTCATGACCATGGGAACGCCTGGACATTTCTTGGTAAAGATTTAGTTTGCAGATTTGGTCAAACATCCGATAAAACACCCGCACTAACGAGAAGCTAGGGCATTCACGAATAGTGATTTTTGGTATTCGAATTATTCGACCACTAAATATTCGAATAGTCGAATATTCGACAGGACTGGCCAAACAGTCAAATATTAAGTAAGCAAGAGGCGAACATTGTGAAAATAGCCGATCTACATGCTCACAACGCCTCGCAACGCGAGGCGTTGTGAGCATGTAGATCGGCTATTTTCACAATATTTTTCTACGGAAACGAGTCACATTAAGTGCTTGTCAGGGTGGGGGTCCCCAGTTCAAATATGTTTATTTTGGGGGTCACGGCTTAAAAAGGTTTGAGAACCCCTGGTATTAACAAATTCATCCACCAGGGGCATTGACAACTCATTCTTATGACTTCCTATCTAGCCAAGCTTTATAAACAATAGATTTTTTTAAAGAGAAAACAATAAAAAATGTAAAATAAGCGAATATTCGACTTTGGTGAACAACGTCGAATAGTGACTTTGATATTCGAACGTTCGAATGTCGGAATATTTGGTGAATGCACTAACCAGAAGCCGATGGGGATGTTCTTGAAGTTGGTGTGGGCGCTCGCCGTGGGGTCGTCGGGGTCGGCGCCGATGCGCTCGGCGTAGTAGATCATGGTGGCGAAGATGAGGACGCCCAGGGCCAGGAAGATGATGAGCAGCAGGAACTCGTTGGTGCTGGCGCGCAGCGTGTGGCCCAGCACGCGCAGGCCCACGAAGTGGCGCGTCAGCTTGAAGATACGCAGGATGCGCACGAAGCGCACCACGCGGAGGAAGCCCAGCACGTCCTTTAAATGGCAATAGGTATGCAAGTTAATCGATTCATCGTGAATTGAAAGTTGATAGCAGACATCGAAACATAGGTTTTTTCAAAAAATCTTAGAAGGATTCAAAAGAAACTTATAGAATCGGGTCAAAATTCTAATTTTCAAGATTTTTCAAAAATAGCAGATCTACAAGCTCGCAGCGCGGCACTCGGTGCCGCGCTGTGAGCTTGTATATCTGCTATTTTTCAATAGTTAAAGCATAAAATAATGATACACAAAATGTGAAGTGGCGCGTCAGCTTGAAGATACGCAGGATGCGCACGAAGCGCACCACGCGGAGGAAGCCCAGCACGTCCTTTAAATGGCAATAGGGATGCAAGTTAATCGATTTGTTCGTGAATTGAACGTTTCATAGCAGTATCATTCGGTTAATCAATTACTTGATAAGCTATGGGTTTTTTTTTAAGGGCCAGAAGGAAAATTCGATAACATTAACAAGTGTCAACGAGCTTCAGCTGGACACAGACACTACACCTCCCCTTTTCAGTGTCTGTCTCATTTATCCCTATGTTCCCCAGGTTCTATGTTCCCCACAGGTTAAAATTCACCAGCCTCGGCAGGTTAGCATTTCACCAGGTTAGCATTCACCAGCTTTAGTTTTATTGAGGTTAGGGTTAAGGTCAAGTTTAGGTGGTACAGTAAGTGGGGAACATAGAACCTGGGGAACATAGGTAGTAGGTACCTTCCCGAATGTGATTTGAATATGATTAAGGATTACTATGATTATGGTAAGCTCATATATCACACCTATCATACCTGTAACATTTATCCTAGTAAACCTGGCTCCTCCGCCTGGTTTACGAGGCTATGTAACATTCACTAGGCAAAAAATAAATAAAAAATTCAGATCAATCGTCAACAACGTGCCCATACCAGTGTTGATTTCGTTGACTAAAACTATGACAAAAAATGTTTGTCGACTGCGTTTTTTTCACTGACGAAAACTAAATAAAAACTAAATATAAACTAAGCTGTGATGACTAAAACTAAGACTAAATATATTTCGTCAAAAAAATAAAAACTAGACTAAAATGTTGGGTAGGGACTGGTGGAGAAGAGAGACATTTTATGTTTGGTTGCTCTCCAGTGTTGCGTGCTGAAAATAGCAGATCTACAAGCTCACAACGCGTCGCGCTGCGACGGGTTGTGAGCTTGTAGATCGGCTATTTTCAGCACGCAAACAAGTGTAAAATCAGTCATTACGATGCCATCAAGGCCTGCCAAAATACATTTTAGTTGACTAAATCAACTGTAGATTTAGTCGCCTAAAATCTTAGATATTTAGTCGACTAAATCAACTGTAGATTTAGTCGCCTAAAATCTTATGATATTTAGTCGACTAAAACTAGACTAAAACAAAAACTTTTCAGGTGACTCAAATTATGACTAAAACTAAATGTCATTTTATTCAAAAGACTATGACTAAAACTAAATCAAAATTTGCTGTCAAAAACAACACTGGCCCGTATACACACCTTGGCAGCTTTGGAGGACAGGCCGCTGAGGCCCACCTCCAGGTAGAAGGGCATGATGGCGACAAAGTCGATGATGTTCAGGTAGCTCTTGAAGAACTCCAGCTTGTCCGGGCAGAAGGTGACGCGGAGCATCACCTCGATGGTGAACCAGATGACGCACATGCCCTCCACGTACGTCAGCCAGCTGTCGGTGACCACCTCGTAGACGATCTCCTCGCGCGTCACGTTGCCCACCGTCACGTTCTCCGTCTTGTTGTAGATGGTGTTGAAGGCCTCGTGCGTCTCCATGCAGAACGTGGAGATGGAGATGAGGATGAAGAGGAGCGAGCCGAACGCCACGTACTGTCGGGAGGGGGGGGGGGGGGAGAAGGAGACAGTTGAAGAATTATTGAATGCTTTAACCAGTGGAAAAATAGCACCGGGTGCCGCGCTGCGAGCTTGTAGATCTGCTGCTATTTTTGAAAAAGTCTTTGAATATATGTATTTTCAAAGCCAACGTTTGTAACTCAAATTTTGCCTCTGGGGGGGTCCCTGGAACTAAATATTTTGAGATGGGGGTCCGTGGCCTAATACATATCATTTTGGGGGTCCTTCACATGAAAAGGTTTGAGAACCACTGACATAGTAGTCTCTCAAGAACAGACTAACTGAGCTCCAGTTAAGTGAAAAGGACCTTTTCTTTGACGATGGCTGGCCAGATTGCTGACATACAAACATAGGTTTTTCAAAAAAGCTTAGAAGGATTCAAAAGACACTTATAGAATCGGGTCAAAATTCAAATTTTCACAATTTTTCAAAAATAGCAGATCTACACGCTCGCAGCGCGGCACTCGGTGCCGCGCTGTGAGCTTGTATATCTGCTATTTTTCAATAGTTAAAACATAAAATAATGATACACAATATAGTCTACCACGTTCTGAATGGGTTAAAGCGGTGGTTCTCAAACTTTTTTGGTTTCGTGTACGGCCCTTTTCTTGATTTCTGGATGAAAGGCTGCTCCCTTTACCTGCCTTTTCCTGTTGCTTAGAACAGTTGTTTCTCAACCTTTTCAGGCCGCAACCCCCAAAATAATCATATTTTAACTGGAGACCCCTCCACCCTGACGAGCACTAAGAGTTGAGGCATTTCATTTTGTGTAACACCGTTCTATTTTGAAAATAGCAGATCTACGATAAGAAGAACGATTGAAGAATATATTGAAGAATATAACACTACAAATAAGAAAAGGAGTGAAAGACTTGAAATTAGAGCATCTGAGCACATTTATTCTAAACTGTGTCCAGTTTTTCCATTTTCCACTTCCTCTCACGTGCCCCTGGCCTACCCCTGTGTACCCCTAGGGGTACATTTGAGAACCACTGGTGTAAAGTAATTAAGTACTTTTACTTAAGTACTGTACTTAAGTACACTGGGAAGAAGAGGAGAGGAAGAGATAGGGCTTGGTGGAGGATGGGGGGAGAGTTGGGAGACAGAAAGAGAGGTAGCAGGATGAATCAGCAACAAATGCAAGTAAGATGTCAGTGAAACATAACTATAATAACAATAATACTGGTAGCCTATTCCCGAGGAGCAGCGATTGTGTGTTCTTTGTGACCAGGGAGTTGTGGAGGACGAGTTTCATTTTGGTGTTCACTGTCTATTATACAACGGCTAGACCTTGCCCGTTTGAAGATATATGCTCCAAAATAGAGTGTGGGTTATGGGAAAAGTAACTGTAACTGGTGCGTGCGTGATAGTATGTAGGAGCATCATAATGTAAAGAGCAGCCCATCGAGGAGTGCATATTATTGACACAGACAGACAATGTGTAGAAGGATTGCTTTGCTATAATTGTGAATATAGTTGATCAGTAAAAATGAAATAACAATAGACCTACATCATACTTTGAAATGAAAGTAGCATCACTACCAATAGTATATTTATGATGAATGATATTTTTGGCTGAAGTTCTCCTCAGAATACGTGTGCGAGGGTTCAAGTTGTTCATTTTAAATAATGATCCTATCACACAAAGATTTTGGCGGCCCCCCTGTAGTAACTCTGAGGACTCCTAGGGGTCCCGGACCCCCTGTTGAAGACCCCTGCCTTACACTAACAGGAAGGAAGACAACCGGTGGGATGTTCAACAATGAGTTCCAGCCACCGAAGGGAGATCTATCTCTCTGTGGGACGGAGATAAATCCTGACTTGCATGACACCGGATTACATGCTTAAGTGCCTTAATCGTTGACCTTCATGGCTAACCTAGTGGCCCGCGAGGCTATAAAGCTTGTAATGGTCACCTACACCCATCGGTTCTCAAAAGTGATCTCCGGGGACCCACAGGGGTCCTTGGGGGGGAGGTGTTCAGGGCAAAATTTGGAACAGTTTAAGGTCACTATTAGCTTAGCTGTGAAATAGCCCAATGTGAGAACAGGGACATGCAGAGAATCTTAGAGAGGCAGGGGCTACAATTTCTAAAAGGGCCTTTTGGTAGAAATATCGAAAATAGCAGACCTCCAAGCTCACAACGCGTCGCCCTGCGACGCGTTGTGAGCTTGGAGGTCGGCTGTTTTCAGTGTGTGATACCACTCTGAACTAAACATAATCAAGTCAATGCTGGAGGTGTGGCGTAACAGCATGGATTTCTACACAGAAAGGGTAGAAACATAAGATGCTGCATGTATTCAAGTTCAGGAGAGTTTGGACGAGGCAATTCTCTTGAATGCCGCCTTCAGGTATGGCATGGAAAGAGGGGCGTTTGCATTTCTTTCACCATAGTAAAAACTGCATTCATGGTCTGGAAAGGGCACTTTTTACAGACGGATAAAAGGGCAGGGGCTCAAGCCCCCTTCGATGTCTTGACGTGATTATGCTTTAGGGTGGTATCACGCACCGACAATAGCTCACCCTCCGAGCTAGGGCTGCTATTTTCGATATTTCCACCAAAAGGCCCCATTTAGAAATGTCAGCCCCTACCTCTCTAATATTCTCTGCACGTCCCTGGGCAACACAATAAGGAAGAGAGTCTGGGATTTCAGGAAGAGTTTTCATTTCTGGGGTTTGCCCCAAACCACGTGCCCCAAGCCTATACAGAAACCATGTGCCCAAGCATACAACCCTGATTGGCCAACCCTTGAAGCTGTTTGAGGAAATAGAATCTCAATGGATCCGGTTCCAGACCGTACTACAACACCACTACCTCCAGGGGGTGTTGTTGTGTTCGGTCTGGTTTATTAACCAGGCAAAGACAACACGCCTCGTAAACCTGCAGAGGCCGGGCGGCAATAAGGAAGACGTGGCCCGGGCAGGGCGAGACCTACCGACCATATTGGCACTGCAGTGCCAGGGAGGATGAAGAAGAGGAAAGGAAAGGGGGAGCGTAAGGATAAGCCAGATGAATTATAGATACGTAAAGAGTGTAAGCCACAGTGCAGCAGCAGAGCACATCAGGGGCGTCACAAGGGGGGGAAAAGTGGGACTGAGTTACTAGGGCCCACGGTTGATTTTATGCTTTAGCTATTGAAAAATAGCACATATACAAGCTCACAGCGCGGCACCGAGTGCCGCGCTGCGAGCTTGTAGATCTGCTATTTTTGAAAATGTGTGCAAATGGGGGGGGTGCCCGGTGGCCTACTGGTCTAAGCGCATACCATATAGGCATTGATGCCTAGCGGCGTCGCCGGTTCGATTCCCGATCCAGACGACCTTTGCCGCGTGTCACTCCCCATCTCTCCCCCCCTTTCCTGTCAGTCTACTGTACTATCCAATAAAGGCATAAAAGCCCAAAAACAAATCTTTAAAAAAAAAAAAGAAATGTGTGCAAATCTTTGAATATATGTATTTTTTTGTAATTTTTTTGTAACTCACATTTAGCTTCTGGGGGGTCCCTGGAACTAAATATTTTGAGAGGGGGGGTCCGTGGCCAAATACATATCATTTTGGGGGTCCTTCACATTTGATTTTGAGCACCACTGACATAGAAACATAGGTTTTTCAAAAAACCTTAGAAGGACGTCTTTGAAATATTCAAAGGGTTAGGGTTAGGGTGATTTTTCTAAAATAGATCCACAAGCTCGCTGTGAGCTTGTATATCTGCTATTTTTCAATAGTTAAAGCACAAAATAGTTGGGCCCGCAGTGAATCGTTGTACCCAGGGCCCAGAATTTGGAGCAACACCCCTGGAGCACATGCTCAAAGCCTCCGACAATCTGATGCAGTATATTACGCAGTGTACTGTATGCCCGTGTTAGCCAGTGTTCCAATGTGACTCGTTTCTGCTGTTCCTCCAGCTATACGATAGCAGTGGTTTTCAAACCTTTTTTCATATCAAGGTCCATTATTTATTTCGCTATCTGAGCCACGGACCACCATTTGATGACATAAGATGATCCAGGTCTTATGCCTTATGCCTTAACTTCTTTGCTTTTTTTGTACTATTTTGAAAAACATTTTTAAATACTTCAAATGCTGATCTACATCTGCACGTTGTGAGCTTGTAGATCAGCTATTTGAAATATAAAAAAGAATATGTCTATATAGTAAAAAAAGGCAAAGAAGTTAAGGCATAAGGCATAAGACCTGGATCATAATAGAGCCTAGCCCTCTTACTTAGGCCAATAACTTGTTATGTATTTTATTATCGTTGGATAAGATCCATGCTATATTGATGTTGGTACCATAGGAGAGATAACAAGCCAACGTTGACCAAAATAAAATAAAAAAAACCTACATTCTCTAATTGTGTAGAATGAAGTAATGCATAACAATTGCACTCTCAAGAGTTATATCTACAAGATATACAACCAAAGATCTACGCCATCCCGACCACAGTCTGTTCAAGATGTTGCCGCATGGAAAACGGCTACGCGGTCTCAAAGCTACTAGCAACAGACTGCAAAATAGCTTCTTTCCACAAACAATCGGGCACATGAACAAACTGTCAAAGACGAGAACTGTCCAGGGCAAAAAGAATCGCTGGCCTCCCCCATTCGTCCCTTCCCTGTACTATTATGCTCGAGCCTCAGTTACAGTACATAAATAGATAGATACTGTGAGGCTGAATTGCACCTGTGAAGTTGTTTACAAAACGTTAAAGTACAGTAGCTACTACGGGAAAATAATGCCATTGGTGTATACAATATGTGTCCCGGCATAGCAGAGGGGCAGTCATTTCGGAAAGCACAGCTTTAGACCAGCCCTGAAATTACCTTTTTTTTTTTTTTTCTAAAATTTGATAAAGCCACAAAAGCATTTCATAAATATCAGGCTACATTTCACCTAAACGCCAGAGCTTAACTCTACATGTAAATAAGACTTTTTTTTAAATTAATGTGAAGAGAAACCTCACATTTTGCAGGTTACATTTCATCTAAAAGGCTGAATTTCTCAGATCTAGTATTTCTGCATGGCATAACTCTATAAGC
Source organism: Nannobrachium achirus (assembly GCF_963921795.1). NCBI lineage: Eukaryota > Metazoa > Chordata > Actinopteri > Myctophiformes > Myctophidae > Nannobrachium > Nannobrachium achirus. Next base: position 49,715,821 of record NC_137825.1, read on the forward strand.
TATATCTACAAAACTGTTGGGTCAATCTTCACAACCAATATATCATTTTGTAGCTATGATTCCCAGCTTTAAAAAATGAAAATGAAAAAAAATCAATGACTAGCCCTCAGCTGTGTTCGGTCACATATACCAAAATGTACAGCTGAGGATGCTTTTTTTCCTCTTTGCTCTTTTGCCTTTTGCACTCTCTTTCTTTCCAACTTCATTATTACTTATTATTGTATCTTTAGATGTGTTGTTTCTGTTGTTTTGCTGTTATTTTATATACACCACTGCATTGTCTGAAGGAAGCCGAACAAAAATAAGTTTTACTCTTATGTACCTGTACAAAAGACGTAACAATAAAGTGTAACCTTGAACCTTGAACCTTTGGTTACCAACTCTCCAACATTTAGCTGAACCACTGGTTCAAAACCGCTAAACTATAGCATAATTTGCATGGTCCAAGTGCATGGTGTTCAAGTCTGCAACGAGAAGCAAAATCATGGGGAAGCGCCAATGAAATGCAAGACACATGGTACAGTATGTGTCCATACTATTTGACAGGCATAGATTCAATCCCTGACTGAATTACCCACACCACCAAGCATGTTTTTTTAATCGCTATTAATAGTTTGTACTATTAGGCCAGTCAATCTAAGCAAAAAAAGAATATGCTAATGTCTCTCCCCGCCAGGCCCAATAGTCCCAAGAATTTCCCGTTTTTGAAAAAAAAAATGTCTATGGAGACAGAGGCATATGAGAGTAGGAAGGTATTTGCAAATGGCGGGGTATGAGTTAAGTAGCATGTGAGGGGTCTAACTAGGGGTTTTTCATGATTCTGAATCCATTCCAAGCATTTGTTTTGCACGAAAAACATTCCTCTGGCTAAAAACTGACCCCCAAAACTATGATTTAGTGATGAGTCATCACTTTTCTGAGGTCAGTTCGGTTTTGTTGTGTCCCTTTTTAGCCCGAGGAATGTTTTCCGTGCAAAACAAATGCTTGCAATGGATTCAGGATCATGAAAAACCCCTAGTTAGACCCCTCAAATGCTACTTAAAGAATATTTTTTTGGAGGCCTTTTTTAGTGAAGGGACCCAAACTTGAACCCCCTGAATTCACCTTGATCCACTAAGAATAAAATGGAAAACTTTTAGCATGTTTTTTGGATGACTCTAACGATCATAAAAAACCATGAACCATTACTATTGCAATTTCTTTTGGGTCAAACCTCAGATTGACTGGCCTATATAGCCTGGCTCCAGCTCCTGGATCGATAGCCTCGCATTCAGGATGTGGTGATGCTGTAGAAAGGCACGGTTTTCTCAGTTGGAAATCTAACCGGCCCAATCGGGGATCGGGATGATCCGGCATGAACCAATGGCCAAAGAGTCCCTCCCACTTTGGCCACGCCCACCCATCTCAGAAAATGGCTGCACTGAGAGGGCTTTCAGATCGAATAAGACATCAGCTGGTGGTGAGTCGTGAGTGACTAGATTAGAGTAATGATAATGCTGCTGGCTATTGTGCTAATGTTGCACTGTTGTGATGCTTTAGTGCAGGGGTCTTCAACAGGGGGTCCGGGACCCCTAGGGTGTCCTCAGAGTTTCTACAGGGGGTCCTCCAAATCATTGTGTGATAGGAACGTTTTCCCCAGTTTTTTTACAGTAACCACTTGAACCATAGCATCCCTATTCTAGGCAGAACGTTGGCCAGAAATAGCAGATCCACAAGCTCACAACGCCTCGCGCTGCGAGGCATTGCGCCTCGCGCTGCGAGGCGTTGTGAGCTTGTGGGTCTGCTACTTTCAGGCAAACAGCTTGGAAAGGTCAAGTCACCCCACCGAAAACATCACGTGCATGGCGCGTTGACGCGCGTGCATGTGCGTGCACGCGCATTGACGCGCGTGCATGTGCTTGCGTGGGGCGTCCCCCCACTTCCAAATTTAGCACTACAACACGGTGAATAAGGCCATGGCTACACAGAGCTGGATTTTTCATACATCCCGGTTTTTCAGATATCCACATAGAAAAATATCTAGGTCCACAAAGATATCTAGGTCTAACAAGCACACACACGGTAAAGTCTTCAGAGATATCCGGGTTCCCTGTCTACACGGATCCAGTGAATCGGATATTTTTCAATCTCTCCACTTATTTATCCTGTTTCAAAAATATCCAGCTTCGCAGCCGAAATATCCAGCTTCGTGTGGCTGCAAGCCCCAAACGCATAAAAAAATGTCTAGCTTCAGAAATATCCAGCTCCGTGTAGCCGGCGCCTAAGTGAAACAAAATGAAAATTCAGGCGTTAGCGATCATCTCGAAAGTCGAGTATGGCTACTGGCGGCGTACAATACATATTCCTAGCGTTAATCACTTTTAGTAATTAACAATCCCTTCCTCCCCTGCAGAGCAGTGCATTGTGGGTCGGCAGCTCTTGCAGCACAATATCCATACTAGGTGTCAAGCTGCCAAAAACGTCGTCCTCGGGGCAAAATATCTTGGATGGAAAACAAAACAAACTGAGTTATACCAACGTGCCAGCAGTGATCTGCACTCTGCCTGGACAGTTCTGTCACTGAGAATGAAGAGTGACGGACAGGGGCGTCACAAGGGGGGGAAAGTGGGACTGATAAAGGGCCCAAGGTGGAGGGGCCCTAGTAACTTTAGCTATTGAAAAATAGCAGATACAAGCTCACAGCACGGCACCGAGTGCCGCGCTGCGAGCTTGTAGATCTGCTATTTTTGAAAAGTCGTGAAAATGAGCGCAAATCTTTGAATATTTGTGTTTTTTTTAAGCAAACATCTGTAACTAAAATTTTGCTTCTGGGGGGGTCCCTGGGACTAAATATTTTGAGATGGGGTTCCGTGGCCAAATACATATCATTTTGGCGGTCCTTCGCATGAAAAAGTTTGAGCACCACTGACATAGAAACATAGGTTTTTCAAAAAACCTTAGAAGGATTTGAAATATTCAAAGACTTCAAGATTTTTCAAAAATAGCAGATCTACAAGCTCGCAGCGCGGCACTCAATCTGCTATTTTTAAATAGTTAAAGCACAAAATAATGCGTTCCCAGTCTATGTGCAATGGATTCAGAATCATTAAAAACCTCTAGTTTGACCCCTCACATGCTACTTAAAGCAGATTTTTGGGGGGTATTTGTTTCCTTTTAGTATAGTGTATAGTATAGTGAAGGGCCCAAACCTTTACCCCTATAAAATAAATTGCTCAATGCTTACAGGCGGTCAGCAGGTGAATTCATGACTGTATGTATATTCTAAATAGACAATATTTTAGGCAAATAAACTATATACCAAATTTCATACCTCAGTGGCATCCAGACTACTATGGTAACTCCAGCCACCTGCAGACTGTGTGCTCTCTCACTGCATCCATAAACCTTCTTCTCTTTCCTGGCAGCTCCATCTCATCAGTATCCTTCTCCCAGTACCCAATATACCCCTCATCATTGGTGGAAAAGGCACTTGTATGTCTTACGCAAGTAAAAGTATCAATACTGCAATAGAGAAACATCCTGTTGCAAGTAAAAGTCCGGAAATCAAAATGTACTTGAGTAAAAGTATGAAAGTGTTGGCGACAAAATGTACTTAAAGTGTTAACCTTGCCATTAAAACAGTGGTTAAAAATGTATTCATTGATTACCAGAGTCCCGTGGTCAGAGTTCTGGTCAGTTTCTAATGAATATTAAGTAGTTCCAATGGGGTGGGGGCCATTTGGCGTGGCCCAATCATTGAAAATAGATTAATCCACAAAACTAGCGTCATTTGTATTGTTGGCCTATATATTTCTATCATATAGAGTGAGGTTTCGTTCTGATCAGCTGACTGCATAGCACCTTGTTTTGGGGAAATACGTTGCAGCGGCGTAGTGATACTGGACACAAAAAATAGTACCATGTGACAGAGGGGTCAAAGTTGAATGAAAGTTGGTCTATTTGGTAGAAATAGGTCAACGATACAAATGGCGCTAGTTTTGTGGATTCATCTATTTTTAATGATTGGGCCATGAGCCCCTGCCAAATCACCGGAACTACTTTATATTCATCTAAAACTCTGACCACGGGACTCTGGTAATGAATTAATACGTTTGTAACCACTATTTTAATGGCAAGTATTTCACACAGCTTCATGTCAAAAATAGGTGAACTAACACTTTAAAGTATCAAAAGTAAAAGCACAAAAATGTTTTTAAATAGCCAAGGTATGAAATAAGGCTAAAGTGGTTAATGTATGTTTCATAATATGAAAAGCTTTGATGTCTATGTGTGCTCTCAACCTCGCCTGTTCCTTACTTGCTTTATCCCCAAATCTCCCAACCTGGGCTGACCCTCGAATATTATTTTCGAAAACACCGTAGGTATTTCACTGTAAATAAAACCTTCCGCCGTTGGCACGATAATAAAAAAACAGTTCACTTGGCTCCTGCACACGGTTGCTGCTCCTCCACTCTGCCCTGCAGTGTGTATTTATAGACGCGGTATACTTTGTGCATTACCAAATAAATAATAAAGCACAGACATGGCCAAGGGGAGGAAAAAGGGAGAGGTAATTCATACTTGAGTGGAGGCCACATATACAGTATGTACAGTGTCTGAGTGCCCTCAGTGTATTGTGCGTGTCTAGGCGCATTTCCAGCGTTATGCACAAACATAATAGCGAGAGCTGGCATTACGTGAGACGCAGAGACGAGAGAAAGGAGTGGCGGACGGTGAGATTTTTTTCTTTAAGGGCCTCTGCCCTCTCGGCTCCTTCGCCCTTTCACTTTGACACTGGTTAAAGGGACAGTTCACCCCCCAAAAGGACTTTTTTGCTATCGATTACAAACCCTATAGAGACTTGAATTCATGGATATTATTTTTGTTTTTGTCGCATTCCTAAGCCATTAATTTGTGTCTCCATAGGGAACAAAGCAGGGCTCTTTGTGTCTCCAATCCATATAGGGAACCACAGACAGCTGGTCATCAAACCAGTAAGAATCCCTAATCCCACAACACAAACCTCCAGTTCAAGTAGAGCAGTACTCAGCAGAGGTCTTCAACAGGGGGTCTGGGACCCCTAGGGGGTCCTCAGAGTTGCCACTTGAACCCTAGTGTCCACTGTCCATATTCTGAGAACTTTAGACAAAAATAGCCGATCTACAAGCTCACAACGGCATTGTGAGCATGTAGATCGGCTATTTTCGGCAAAGCGGTTTGGTGTAGAAGGGAAAAAAGAGCACACTATAAGTACAGAGTGAAAGGTCAAGTTTATTAAGTATTGACGGTTCAAGTGGTTAAATATCTGAAAACACAAATTGACATGAATCCAAAATACACTGATGACTGTGCTGTCAAACGATGAAACTAGGCCTAGAGTATATGGAATCTATGAAAAGGTAGTGGGGGTCCCTGCTTCATCTCTCTCTCCACTAAGGGGTCCCTGGCCTGAAAACATTGAAGACCCCCGGTCTACAGCGTTTACACAGCTAATAACTCAGTGTCAATTACACTCCAAGAGTGTAAATTATTACTACACTCAAATGAACACATGTGCATCATATCTGTTGCAGGTCTTGTTTTCCTCTTTTCCAGCTGGTCTCAACTCCCCCGATACTCTCATTATCTTGCTCTCTTTCACACGCACACACACACGCACGCACGCACGCACGCACGCACACACACACACACACACACACACACACACACACACACACACACACACACACACACACACACACACACACACACACACACACACACACACACACAGCACATTTTTATGTATGCAGCACATTTGTAGCCTGCAATACCTTTGCTGACCACACATGTTAAGGGAGGGGCGCTGTTGTTCAGGCCAGGCACACTCACTCACACTCACACTCACACACGCACGAACGCACGCACACGCGCACACACACACACACACGCGCGCGCGCGCAGCCTCCACCGCTCAGTTCACACGGGTGTGATTTTTTACTTTTGGGGGGGCATTTCTAGTCTACCCATAGCCCTAATGGTATAATAGATGCACACAAAAGCTAACCACAACTCAAGCCTGAATATTTTACTGATTCTACTCACGATGCGTGGCGACGTGTTGCGAGCTTGCAGACGTTCTCTTTTTGTGGGGCGGCATAGCTCAGGGGTAGAGAAACCGTTATTAGAGCACGAAGGGTTCCCGAAGGGTTCCCAGTTCGAATCCGGGCTCCCCCTGAGTTAATGTCGAAGGGTCCTTGGGCAAGACTCTGAACCCCACATTGCTCCCGGTGAGTAGGTTGGTTCCTTGCATGGTTTCCTCTGCCACCGGTGTATGAATGTGTGCGTGAATGGGTGAATGTAATGCACAATCTCTGTAAAGCGCTTTGGATAAAAGCGCTATATAAATGCACCATTTACCATTTTCGACCACGAGATTTGGTGTAGACGGAAAAGGGATAGGCTAGGACTAATAAGAGAAGGATATCACACTGGGCGTGTCCCAGCGTGGTGCCGGGGTATTGCACTTGCGCAGTGTTAACAGGAACTGCCATGGTGGATTGTTCCAGCAGAGGCACTAGATAAAAAAGATCATGATCCGTTCTCAGTAGAGCGAGGTGTGTGTTTGTTTGTTTGTTTTGTTCTCTCTCCACTCATCACCTAAACAGCTGCAGGTTTTCTTATATTTTCTGCATAGTGCTGTGTTTTATTTTTTTTAAAGGACCCCAATTGAAACAAGCCCAAGGCTCTTTGGAGGTGTTTATCCTTTTAGTTGACCTTGTACCAGCTACCTTTTCCTATGTAAACTTCTAATAAAGTTTTAAATCAATCAATTGTGGGAAATAATTGGTCTTCAGAAGGATGCTTTTATATAATCCTGTACTTTGAAGTATATGTCAGTCTAACTTGTACTGTGTGCCGTACTTGTAGTCAGACTAATGTAGGCCTATGGTGCAAAAAAATCAACAGACGCACAATTTCATTTATTTATAAGCACTTACACAAAATATCAGTAAAACAGCAGTAGATGAGAATCCGATGGATTTCTATAACTTATATTCATTCAGGATATGCAACACATAGTTGTGCCTATTAGGGCACCAAATAAGCCTACTTGTTTTGTGGCATAAGAACATTTAAATTGAGCAAAGAGCAAGTCCCCAGCAGGCACTTAAAGTAGGACAAAACAAACACTACCATTTAATGGTCACACGCTGCCATCTACTGAGCCAAAGTGTAGGAGCGGGCCAGATTGTACTGCCCATGTGCCATACCCCGGTACCACGGCTGGGACACGCCCAGTGTGATATCCTTCTCTTATTAGTCCTAGGGGATAGGGGACCAAGCAGAGCCCCTGGGTGACCCCCTGGTCAAACGAGTAAGACGCCCTAAGGCCGAGAAGTGACCGTCAGGTCGCGCTGAAAAGCAGCTGACTGAGCCGTGTTCGGTTAAACAGCGCGTTAAAGCCTGTGAAAGCTATAACCAATCAGCAACGCACCACAGACCCATGTGAGTGAGTGTCACACCAAATGTGTTACTTACAACTTTTTGTGACCTGCCTTCATGGACGGAATGGGAGGGAGGAACTGGAGTCGACAGGTAACGAAATGTTGTGTATTAGCGTGACTCACGGACATGAGCGTGACGGACACATGAACGTGACTCACCGACATGAGCTGGACGTTTTCAGACTAGTAAGACGCCTCAGGGCAACGACATGTGGTCGCACCAATTCTTGGCCATCTGGCCAGTGATGTATATCGGACCAGTTACCCATATGGAGACCCCTGGTACCCATATATGGAGATCCATTTACTGTATATGCTGTGAGAGCCCAAACATGCTTACTCAGTTATTCGTTATGTGAAAGTCCTATGATGTCTATGACATCTGACATCATACCCTTTTATGCCCATAGATGGAGATCGCTGTCTGTAGAACCAGCCGTTAGTGTGGTATGTGGCCGATGAGGCCTCCATATATGGGCATTCCCATATGAAGTCCTGTTAGATATGGGCTTAATATTGATGACATCAGGGAACTCCATATGGGCATAAAAGGGATTCTGTTAGTCAGACCATTCTGTTCAGACCAAGAGTGGTTCCCTTGACATCAAAGTGACATCAGAGCATGATGTCAGAGCGACAAACCCATAGAACCACAGTGTCAGGCGTGACAGAGATACATGGACAAGCTGTGACTGTTCACATACTAATCTAATAACTGTGACCAAAAAGTACATATGGTTTCGTGGTAAACTTTACATTTTGAATTTGTGTTTTTCTTCTCGGTTTTATCACTGCTATTACAGCACCCGCCGTTCCCCATTCCCTCATTTCTCTCTCTCCAAAACCACTAGGAAACAATTTTTGTCTTGTTTTATACAAGATGTTTTTGCTATTTTGTTTATTCCAAAAGAAAGAACTTCATTTCATCACTAGTCATTCCACAAGAATCGTTTTGTTCAATGAGGTTTGGCCTTAGAGATGGAAATGTGTCTGTTTCGGTGTGTTTCCTTCATTCTTAGACTACTCTCGTAGCGTGTCACAAAATTGTTGTCTAAACACCCAAAATAGGATTGTCGTTTTTAGGTTGCGGCGGCCCTTGGAATTTTGGTATTTTGCTGAGTGGCCCCCGAGCCATCTTAGGTTGAGCAGCCCTGCTCTAGAATAACAATAAAACATCCATATCCTTCCCCTCCTCTCATCTCTCCCTCTCCCTCTCTCTTTTTCCCTACCTCTTTTCTCTCCTCCTTGCTAGTCTGGAGTCTGACCTACTTTTCCCCCCCGATTGTGGCAGTGCTTTCCTCCTCTGTATAGCGAACATGCACTCATGTACACGTACAGGCAAGCACGCACAAACCCGTGCGCTCTCGCACGAGGCTGTCGTTCAGCCGCCCACCCACCCCCACAAGAGCCCTCCACCCAGGGGTGTCGCACCAAATCCTGGGCCCTGGATTCACTCACATTTTGTGCTTTAACTGTTGAAAAATGGCAGATATACAAGCTCGCAGCGCGGCACCGAGTGCCGCGCCGCGAGCTTGTACATCTGCTATTTTTTGAAAAATCGTGAAGATTTGTGCGGGTCTGAATATTTCAAATCCTTCTAAGTTTGTTTTTTTTGAAAAACCTATGTTTCTATGTCAGTGGTGCTCAAATATGTTCATGTGAAGGACCCCCAAGATGATATGTATTTGGCCACGGATCCCCATCTCAAAACATTTAGTTCCAGGGACCACCCAGAAGCAAAATTTGAGTTACAAATGTTTGCTTAAAAAATACATAACATTCAAAGATTTGCGCACATTTTCACGACTTAAGAAAAACAGCAGATCTTCAAGCTCGCATGTGAGCTATTTGTCAATGGCTAAAGTATAACATAATTAAGACCCCTCCACCTTGGGCCCTAGTAACTCAGTCCCACTCCCCCCCCCCTCCCCCCTTGTGACGCCCCTGCCCACAAGAGCCCCCCCCCCCCCCCCGGTCCCACGGAAGCAGGATAGCACCGGAGGGACCTGCTCTGGAAGAACGCTCCCTCATTGGCGGAGCCTTTGTGCGCGCAAACCAGGGCGCCGAGCGAGCGTGGAGAGTTTTGCCCGGTGGTGTTGTGTTGTGTTGTGTTGTGTTGTGTTGTGTTGTGTTGTGTTGTGTTGTGTTGTGTTGTGTTGTGTTGTGTTGTGGTTGTTGTTCCTCGCGTTTAATGGTGGCCGTCGGTTTGTTTCCCAAACGCTGGGTCGGGACCCGTCTTTGGGTGGTGGATACGTTTTTATGTGTCCATTAATGTCCCCTAATTGTTTAAAAATATATATTACTATATTATTATTTCAAAACATTTCCAAAGAAAAAGAATCCCCCAAAAATATGCAATGTTTTTTCCAAGTCATTTCATTCATAAATTAAATGAAAATCTAAGAAGTTCCCTAAATTAGAAAACAAATGTTTAAGAAAAAAAAAAAAAAAAAAAAAAGAAAGAAAAACACGTTTTCGCCTCGTTGTGAGCTTGATCGTCTATTTTCACTAGTTTGGGTCCTGGGCGAATGTCTAATCTCTCTTTTGGGTCACTCGCTAAGAGTTTGGGAACCAATGGTTTTTAGAGTGGTCTGTTCATGATAAGCAGAGGTGGAAAGTACCTACCGGTAGGTGTACCTAGGTGCACGCGAGGCGTTGTGAGCATGAAGATCTGCTATTTTCACAATAGAACCGTGTTATACAAAATGTAATTCCTCAACTCTTAGTCCGTCGTCAGGGTGGGGGGTCCCCAGTTAAAATATGATTCTTTGGCGGTCGCGGCCCGAAAAGGTTGAGAAGAACCACGGCTTTAGAATGACAGAATGGAGTGTGGTGTGTCGTATACCCGAGCGAGGTTAGGCCAGGCCAGCTCATCAGTCTGATCACAGAGAAGTGACCTGACCGCGTCGAGTCAGGGGAACTTCCAAAAAAAGACACGGAGGAGGACGAGTTGAGACGTCGCCGGTGGAATCATATTAGCGGGACGAATTAAATGAAAGGGGAAAGAGAGAGAGAGAGAGAGACAGCCAGGGACTTGCAGAGAATGTTAGAGAGGCAGGGGCTGAAATATCTAAAAGGGCCTTTTGGTGAAAATATTGAAAATAGCAGACCTCAGCTTACTTTCCACCACCGGAGAGAAGACACAGAGAGAGACAGAGAGGAATGTTCTGAAAAGGGACCGGGGCCGATGTTAACACTTTGTAAGCCACGGGGAGCCCCTTGATATTAAAACCGTACTATATCGGACTTCCTAGGGGGGGAGGGGCAGCCGCGCCGTCTTTTCCCGTACTTTCCCGTATTTACCGAAATAAATGATTTTCTTCCGAAAATCGGCGATCGTCTAACCTTCCCTAGTCACCGCTCGTCCATCGGTGGCTCGTGGCTGCTCTGACATGAAACAGAAGTGACTCTCATGGCCTCTCCTTCTTCAGCCTTCCTTCCTCCCACCCACTTGTTGTTTGGACGTTAGCACTAGCAGAGCTGGAGTGCTAGGTGCTAGGCTATCCAAAGTGGACACATCGACTGTTCAGTCACTCCTGGACTATATGCATGGATCGTTATGCGCGCGGATCGCGCACGCGAAACGCACGGGGAGATCGATGCTCGGCCAAAACCACCACTTTATCCCAACGGAGATCGAGAAAATCACGGTGAGCTAATGACCTGGGAAAAAAAAAAAAAAAAAAAACAACGGCGCTGTCCAAGAAGGAGGGGCGGCGGGCTCATGTTTATAAACATAATATTATGGCTCAGATCACAATACAATAATAGAAATTTCACGGCTAATCTACCAACCACCATTCTATTTCGGACGGCAAAGGGTTAACAGCAAAATGTTAATGGTAACCCTAACCCTGGGGTGTCCAAAAGGTAGATCGTGATCTACCAGTAGATCACCAAGGGTGTGCAGGTAGACCACATGACATGCCTCTAAAAATATATACTTAAAATATAAAAAGAATATGTCAATATGACATCAAGAAGGGCCTGTCCCTTCATGGCTTCTAAAGTAGGTAAACCTCCAATGCAATACTTTGTTCAAGAGTCAGTAGCATTACAAAGAACCTCAAAACCTACCACTTACATACAGAATGGGATGAAGACATTTCTCCCAGTATTTCCCATTTATTTCCCCCACACAGTATGTGTTTGTCTAAAATGTAACGCCAGTACTGCTATTCCAAAGCCCCCCTCAGGCCCTCAGCTAAAACATTGTGGATGGATACTAGATCATGCTGAGCTAGTCATTTTAAAAGTAGATCTCACGTCCAAAAAGTGTGGGCACCCCTGCCCTAACCCAAACCAGGGGAAGGCGAAAGCAAGTCGTTCTCACCATGTCTCACGGGGTATGGAGTGAAAATTAATGTCACATTTGACCTATAGCGGTGTAATTACTTTGGTGCACGTTTTAGTCACTTCAGCGACTCAGGGGCTGGGGAATTCGCAAGGTTCCCAGAGCCGTGTCATCGCCTCCTTAACCCGTTTATTACGGGTAACACATTATTGTGTATCATTATTTTATGCTTTAACTATTGAAAAATAGCAGATATACAAGCTCACAGCTGCGAGCTTGTAGATCTGCTATTTTTGAAAAAATCGTGAAAATTAGAATTTTGACCCGATTCTATAAGTGTCTTTTGAATCCTTCTAAGGTTTTTTGAAAAAACCTATGTTTCTATGTCAGCAATATGGCCAGCCATCGTCAAAGAAAAGGTCCTTTTCACTTAACTGGAGCTCAGTTAGTCTGTTCTCGAGAGACTACTATGTCAGTGTTTCTCTAACGTTTTCATGTGAAGGACCCCCAAAATGATATTCATTTGGCCACGGACACCCATCTCAAAATATCTAGCTCCAGGGACCACCCAGAAGCAGAATTTGAGTTACAAACGTTCGCATTGAAAACGCATACATTCAAAGATTTGCACACATTTTCACGACTTTTTTCAAAAATAGCAGATCTACAAGCTCGCAGCGCGGCACTCGGTGCCGCGCTGTGAGCTTGTATATCTGCTATTTTTCACCGGTTAAAGCATTCAATAGTTCTAGGCCTAAACTGGTTAAGCAAGACACTGATCCCCTTACTGCTCCTGACAAGTAGGCCGGTGGTGCCTTGCATGGCTGGCTGCCTCTGCCGCCGGTGCACGCGTGAACGCGGTGCACGAACGGGTGAACGCGAGCCGTGCATTGTGAGGCACTGCGGCTTAGCGCGCGGTAGACTGGAGAGGCACTGTGGTAAAGTGCAGCTTGATGGCCTCGGCATAAACCAAATGTCAAAACAAATGTGACTGAGCCTTTGCTGTCATCGCCGACTACACTCTGGAAATGCCCTGCCTGCGGACATCAGCGTCTCCTTTTGGATCCCTCGCTTAAAACACAATCCTGTTGTGTAACTAGACGGATATGGGTGAATTAAATCCTCCTTCTACAACACTGCCCACCACTGTAACTGGACAAATATTAGTTGGGTAAAATTAAGGCAGAGGTTGGACAAAATTTTATTATTTCGTTATTCAACTGATTCTGTTAGGAAATTAGGTCTATTAGCCAGGATAAAAAATCTACCACAATCTGCTCACTGCAAATACCCACAGTGGCCAAATCAAGTTGGGCTCCCATCGACTTTCTATACAGGAGGAAAGTACCCAGAAAAAAATCTGCTTTAAGTAGGATGTGAGGGGTCTAACTAGGGGTTTGTCATGATGCTGAATCCATTGCAAGCATTTGTTTTGCACAAAAAACATTCATTGGCCCCAGAAAACGCCAACAAAAGATGATTTTTTTGATGACTCATCACTTTTCATCACTAAACCATCATTTTCTGGGGCCATTTTTAGCCCAAGGAATGTTTTTTGTGCAAAACAAATGTGTATGTTTTTTTCACGAAGTAAAGCCCTGCTTCATCAGACAAGGCTGTCGCACAAAAGTAGTGAAAACAGCAGATCTACAAGCACACAACGCCTCGCACCGCGAGGCGTTGTGTGCTTGTAGATCGGCTGTTTTCACTAGTTTAAATCATTTTTAAAATGAAAAATGCAAAACGAACGGTTTTGGACATACAAGGTTTTCACCCGACAACGACAATATGAAGACTGTCATTGCTATCATTATCGCCTGACTGCATAATTTAAGTTGTGTTTAGCCAAAACAGGCCTACGTATCGCATGCGCTTGAAATCGACGGCGTCAGATTAGCTTCCCCGTCTCTACACTCGAACGCACACAGTAACTCAAGTGACGTGACAGAATGCAATAAATGCAACTGTAAGATCCGGACACCACGTCGATAGCGGATCAATCCATCACTACGGCCGATGCATTTTAAATCCACACAGCGGCGCCGAGCGGAGATCCATTGTGGCGAGAGGACACAGATAGTCGCCACTGCAACGCCAATAATGAAATGCACTTGAAGCCATTCATCAAGGCAAGTGCGATAAGTGTGTGTGTGTGTACGCACATTTCTTCATATTATGTGTTACATGCACTGCGCACATATACTGAGATTACCATACATGTGTACACGTGCACCTACTGTGTGTGTGTGTGTGTGTGTGTGCGTGTGTGCGTGGAAGAACATGTGTTAAGCGTATACTAAGTACCTGCCTGGTGCACGTGTTCGTGCGGACATGACTCGCAAGCAGAGTGAGATAAACAGCCTATAGGCGCGGGGAGGTGTGTGCGTGCGCGGCGCGCGCGCTGGCCGATCGCAGATAGCGAGGGAGCGTTACCCACGGTGCATGAACGCTGCATCGCGGCAACGTTGAAGAATGGACAGGACGCAACAGACAGAAAGAGAGAGAGAAAGAGAGCGAAAGTGAGAGAGAGAGAGAGAGAGAGAGAGAGAGAGAGAAAGAGAGAGGCAGAGAGAGCATTCTGTCACTTTGCACTCATTTATCTCCTAAGGCACTTTCTCTCTGCTGTCTTCCCTTTCCGTCATAATGACAGTACAGTACAATGCAATGCACTGATAGTGTTGCAACCAGGCATGTGCACACACAGACATCAAAGGGGGCTTGAGCCCCTTCCCTTTTATCCCTCTGTAAAAAGTGCCCTCTCCAGACCATGAATGCAGTTTTTTACTATGATGAAAGAAATGCAAATGCCCCTCTTTCCATGCCATACCTGACGGCAGCATTCAAGAGAATTGCCTTATCCAAACTCTCCTGAACTTGAATGAACGCAGCATCTTACAGTATGTTGAAATAATTGTCCTCTCTGTGTAGAAATCCATGCCGTTACGCTGCATTTCCAGTATTCACCTGATTACTGTATGCTTAGTTCAGTGTGGTATCAAGCACCGAAAATAGCAGACCTCCAAGCTCACAACGCGTCGCAATGCGACACGTTGTGAGCTTGGAGGTCTGCTATTTTCAATATTTTCCCAAAAAGGCCCTTTTAGAAATGTCAGCCCCTGCCTCTCTAACATTCTCCGCACGTCCCTGGTTGCAACACAACACAATGCACAATACCCCTCCGAGGACGGTTGAAAAGATCGACCCTGCCGCGACATTCTTCCGATCCCCGCGAGGGAAATAACGGGTCATTTGCATAAAATGTTCATGATTTTTTCAAAAATAGCAGATCTACGGTACAAGCTCACAGCTGTGAGCTTGTAGATCTGCTATTTTTGAATGGCTAAAGCATAAATTGATGGTTAAAGTGGCTCCGGGTCTTCTGAAAATATATTGTCGTTGTCGGGTGGAAACCTTGTATGTCCATGACCGTTCTTTTTATATTTATCATGTAAAAAATGATTCAGACTAGTGGAAATAGCCGATCTACAAGCACACAACGCCTCGCACCGCGAGGCGTTGTGTGCCTGTAGATCTTCTATTTTCACTCGTTTTGTGCGACACTTTTGTATGATGATCTAGAGCTTTAATTTACCCAAAAAACATACACGTTTGAAACTTGGAGATACAAGTTAGGGCTAACCCGAGAATTGCCTTGTCCAAACTCTCCTGAACTTGAATGTAACGTCTCATAGTTCAGTGTGGTATCACACACCGAAACTAGCTGACCTCCAAGCTCACAACGCGTCGCAACGCTTGGAGGTCTGCTATTTTCGATATTTCCACCAAAAGGCCCTTTTAGAAACGTCAGCCCCTGCCTCTCTAACATTCTCTGCATGTCCCTGCTCTACTACACGCAGTGATGGCATGGCAGCAGTGGTAGGCAAAGACAGTAAGACAAATGTCTGTGTGTGTGTGTGTGTGTGTGTGTGTGTTTTGTGTGTTTGTGTGTTTGTGTGTTTGTGTGCATGCGTGTGCATGCGTGCATGCGTGTGTTTGAACGTGTACATTTTGGTGTGTATTTTCAAGCATCTATAGGAGCCCGGAGTACATGGAGTCCACTACATGTATGTGTGAGCCTGAGCCCGCCAACCAATGACCTTCAAGCAACAACAGAGTCAGCGCTAGATCTCTGGGCTCCGAAATCCAATTTGGAAAATATCATCAACCTGAATATAAAAGAGAAGGGGACATGGGTGTGTGTGTGTGTGTGCGTGCGTGTGTGTGTGTGTGTGTGTGTGTGTGTGTGTGTGCGCGCGCGCGTGCGTGCGTGCGTGCGTGTGTGTGTGTGTGTACACAGTTGATGAAAAGTAAGCGATGACTGTGCCGGGATGGATGGATCTATGAGTTAAAGGGAGCATAGGAGGGCGAGACGATGAAAGGCTTGTTCATTTAAGTCAGGGGTCTTCAACAGGGGGTCCGGGACCCCTAGGGGGTCCCCAGAGTTTCTACAGGGGGTCCTCCAAATCTTTGTGTGAAAGAAACGTTTTTATATTAACCACCCTAGTGTCCATATTCTGAGAACTTTAGCCAGAAATAGCCACAATAGCTCACAATGCCTCGCGCTACGAGGCATTGTGAGCTTGTAGATCAGCTATTTTCGGCAAAGAGGTTTGGTGTAGAGGGGGAAAAAGAGCAGACTAAGTACAAAGTGAAAGGTCAAGTTTAAGTATTGACGGTTCAAGTGGTTAAATATCTGCTAAGTGAAAACACAAATTGACATGAATCCAAAATACACTGATGATTGCGCTGTCGAACAATGAAACTATATGGAATCTATATGAACAGGTTGTGGGGGTCCCTGCTTCATCTCTCTCTCTCTCTCTCTCAACTAAGGGGTCCTTGGCCTGAAAACGTTGAAGACCCCTGATCTAGGAGTTAAAGGGAGCACATAGGAGGGCAGGGCGAGACGATGAAAGGCTGAACAGGAGAGGGGACATTGTTCATTTGAGTCTTATACCGATCACGGGACACTTGAGAGAGAGAGAGCAGGGACATGCAGAGACTGTTAGAGAGGCAGGGGCTGACATTTCTAAAAGGGCATTTTGGTGAAAATATCGAAAATAGCAGACCTCCAAGCATGGAGGTCGGCTATTTTCGATGCTTGATTTCTACACAGTGAGGGCAATTCTTTCAACATGAGATGCTGCGTTCAAGTTCGGGAGAGTTTGGACGAGGCATTTCTCTTGAATGCTGCCTTCAGGTATGGCATGGAAAGAGGGGGCGTTTGCATTTCTTTCACCATAGTGGAAACTGCGTTCATGGTCTGGAGAGGGCACTTTTTTTACAGACAGATAAAAGGGCATGGGGGCTCAAAGCCACCTTTGATGTCTACGTGTGCACGTGCCTGAGAGAGGGAGAGAGAGAAAGTGAGAGATAGAGAGAGAGGGGGGGGGGGGGGGGGGGGTGATAAAAGAGAGAGAGAGAGAGAAGAGTATAATACAGAGGGTTTGGGCATAAAGAGAGGGCGGGAACAAGTGGGAGATAGAGAGAGAGAAACAGATGAAGAAAAGGGAAGGGGGGGGGGGGGTTCAGCGATCAATGGAATGTAAATTATATAACCGCCCAGCCGTGGTCGGGAACCGCGTTAGTTAGCACTATACGGGCGCTTTTTTTATTATTATTGTTTGCATGCGCGGCCACACGCCGCGCTCTTCTTTTAACGGGACCCAAGTGGCGCTGTGTGGTTTTACTGCGGCACAATCCAGAAGAGCTTTATCATTACGGTATTACCAGCACACACACAGCCCTCCCTGGCTCTCTCTGCTGTTGCCATGACAACGGCTGCGTTAGCCTCCTCTTTCAGGCACCAAGGACAGGGCTACATCAGCCAAATAGCGCTCTACCTACTACTATAGCACTGACTGCCATATGTGGTGCACTGTGGAGCAGTGGTTCTCAACCTTTTCAGGCCACGACCCCCATAATAGTAATATTTTCAACGGGACCCCTCCAAAATAATCATATTTTAACTGGGGACCCCCCAACAATAATCATATTTTAACTGGGGACCGGCACCCCCACCCTGACGAGCACGAAGAGTTGAGGCATACATTTTGTATATAACACGGTTCTATTGTGAAAATAGCCGATCTACATGTAGATCGGCTATTTTCACAATTTCAGCCTCTGATATTCAATTTGGCCAATGTTAAATTTGTCATTTTATTTTAGATGTATTACAAAGTCCTTAAATTGTCACTTTAGGAATGTGCAGATACCCTCTATACACTTAAACGTTATGTTGGTTTGTTTAATGTTGAGTGAGAAAACAGTGTTGCACATTAAGTTAATTATCTGGAGACTCCCCCAAAATAATTTGGGGACCCTACCCTGGGTTGCACATGGCAGATATGACACATAACCTAAATATACCAAGAAATGACTGACATATTTGACAATCACTTGAAAAAAGCTCAACTACACAACACGTCGATGCGGAGCGTTGTGAGCTTGCAGATCTGCTATATCCACTATTTTAGAAAAATGTTTGAAAATATGAAAATCTTTCAACATGTAAACGATTATGGTGATTATGACAAAATAATTGCGATCGTGTCAAATAATTGCGATTAGCCGATTATGTAATATTTGTGACAGGTGTGTTGTCAACAACTTGAACCCCCCAGCAACCAAATCAATCAATCAATCAATCAATCAATCAATCCCAATTCTCCGTGGAACGTTCGCCACAAACAGGCTCACCACGTGTCGTAATGCGGCACGTCGTGAGCTTGCCGATCTGCTATTCGTGGCGAAGGCGTTCGGTGTACAGACGGGAAAGGAATCGGTTTTCCGAGCATCGTCCCGACTCGAGTGCAGTTAAACCTGGGATCCCGGTTTTGGGCAAGGTCATTGCGGGCGAGAAAGATCTTCAGAAAGGTTCACGCATTTTCCCAAAATTGTCGAGCACAGCGAACATAGCGGAAAGAAACATTAAAGTGTAAAACGGAGCTTAAGTGGGTTTCGTACGCGTGAATCAAAACAGCGTCGCAGTTCTGACAATGGAAGCTTGTGATTGGCTGAACCGGAGGTAGGGAGCGCTCCGTTGCATTCGCCTGGACCGTGCGGACGTGCCAATCGAGAGCTCACTCGTGTATAGGTAGGTTACCAGTAAGACTCCCTAATCGGGAGATAAGCGACCGTAGGTCTCGCTAGAAGAGGGCCATGTGAGAAATGAGGGGTGGGGTCTCCGCGTTGCCTTGGCGGACGAATAGGTACCGGCCCCGGCTCTCCCGGACGCTCCTAGGCCGAGTTAGGGCATTTTATGTGAGCTGCAGTGGAGGGGGTCCTCCACTGGGGGCGCCACCACTTTTGCATCCGTTCTGGAGTAGCAGGAGTGGGTGGTCCCCGGGAATTCCCCGTGAGCAGCCCCGTGGGGGTGGTCATTTGGTCATTTTTGCACATTTGGTATTTTTTTTACACCTGGGGGTCCCCCAGGGACCTGGGGGTCCCTGGAACTCCGGGGGTCCTTGGAGGTTGTAGTTTGGCAGGTAAGGAGTGTGTGTGCAAAATCTGGCATGGATCGGGGCAACGGTTGCGGAGATATGAGCAGGGCAAAAGTGTGACGTCTGACGTGTGACGGACGGACTGACTGACTGACTGACGCACGGACACCTGGTGGAGCTTTCTGTAGTAAGTGCGACCTACGGTCGCAAATAATATAATAGGCCTACATGCAATGTTTCAACATAAAACACAAGAAATAAACATAAACATTTTATATTTATAAGGTCAAGTATTATACTTAATAATTGGGACTTACAAGAAGTTAAGAACCATACATTTTTACAGTAGTTTAGGCATTTTGGTTTGATAAGGTTGTGGGCAGAACAATTTGTCCTTGTTTGTTATTTGACTATTTTTACTTTAATTATAATTAAAGACACTTAATAGTGAATTAGTGATTATAATAAATAGCCTATGTCATGATTGCTAGATCAGATTGTGTTTATTATAATACAACGCCGGCGCGCCTCCATCATCCTACCGAAAACAAGCGCTCCCCCCTTGTTCCATTGTCAGAACTGCGACGCTGTTTTGATTCACGCGTTCCGTACACTGTGCGCACGTCGGTGGGTGATATTGGATCGGGGGTCTCAGTATGACAATGCTGCAGCCCATTAGATACAGTCAGGGGCGTCACAAAGGGGGGGGGGGAGTGGGACTGAGTTACTAGGGCCCAAGGTGGAGGTGCCTTAATCACGTTATACTTTAGCTATTGGAAAATAGCAGATATACGAGCTCACAGCCTGTAGATCTGCAATTTTTTGAAAAGTCGTGGAAATGTGTGCAAATCCTTGAATATATTTGTACTTTTTAAGCGAACGTTTGTAACTCAAATCTTGCTTCTGGGGGGGTCCCTGGAACTAAATATTTTGAGATGGAGGTCCGTGGCCAAATACATATAATTTCGGGGGGGTCCTTCACATGAAAAGGTTTGAGCACCACTGACATAGAAACATAGGTTCCTACGATCCTTCGAAGGATTTTGAAATATTCCGCACAAATTTTCAAGATTTTTTTCAAAAATAGCAGATCTACAAGCTCGCAGCGCGGCACTCGGTGCCGCGCTGCGAGCTTGTATATCTGCTATTTTTCAATAGTTGAAAAAAAGTGAGTGAATGTGAGTTGAATCCTTGTACCCAGGGCCCCGAATTTTGGTGTGACACCCCTGGATGCATACAGTGCGTGGAAGGCTTCCCAGAGGGCAAAGCGAATGGGGGGGGGGGGGGGGGGGGACACTATCGCCGAGTCAGCAACAGCGATAAGGAGACACGCGGAGGGGGCGATCTGGAAATGTGCACGTGGACGTGGGGGGGGCGTGGAATGGAAGTTAGTCCGGCGATGTGTACGTGTAGTGCATAGCAGTGTCCACGGGCCCCTGAAGGGCAAACGGAGCACAAACACGTGACATATAATATACGTTATCGTCACATGTCGGGGCAGAAACCTCGTATCTCCAAGTTTCAAATTTGTATGTTTTTTTTTTCATAAAGTGAAGCCCTGGTTCATCATACAAGACCGTCGCGCAAGACTAGTGAAAACAGCCGATCTGCAAGCACACAACGCCTCGCGGCGCGAGGCGTTGTGTGCTTGCAGATCGGCTGTTTTCACTAGTTTAAATCGTTTTTAAAGTGATAACTACAAAACAAACGGTTTGGGAGATTTCCACCCAAAAGGTTTCCACCCGACATCGACGATAATAGTCATTTGTTCAAAAGAGAGAGACAAGTGTTCCCTATAGCAGGGGTCTTCAACGTTTTCAGGCCAAGGACCCCTTAGTTGAGAGAGAGATGAAGCAGGGACCCCCACAACCTGTTCATAGATTCCATATAGTTTCTTTGTTTGACAGCACAATCATCAGTGTATTTTGGATTCATGTCAAATTGTGTTTTCAGATATATAACCACTTGAACCGTCAATACTTAATAAACTTGACCTTTCACTCTGTACTTACTCTGCTCTTTAACCCCTCTAGACTAAACCTCTTTGCCGAAAATAGCAGATCTACAAGCTCACAACGCGAGCTTGTAGATCTGCTATTTTTGGCAAGTGGTTAATGTAAAAGTTTCTATCACACAAAGATTTGGAGGACCCCCTGAAGTAACTCTGAGGACCCCCTAGGGGTCCTGGACCCCCTGTTGAAGACCCTTGATCTAACTATTAATTTACCAAATGTCTGTCCGTCTGACCGTCTGTCTGCATGCTGATATCACTGATACTACACAGTGTCGCCACCATGGTGACAGCCGCATGCTGAAACAATGCCCATATTTGGAGATGAGCATGGTGACATCCACCATGGTGACAGCCGCAAGCTGAAATGATGCCCAAATTTGGACATCTGTCTGACATCTGTCTGACATCACTGATAATAAACAGTGTTGCTACCATGGCAACAGCCGCATGCTGAAACAATACCTACATCACAAACAGGTATTGCACAACTGGACATCAATGGTGACTGTTCTGCCCAACGGGCACCAGTCTGGGTTCTCCAACATTACTTCTGAGACTCCTATACTGTGCACCCCCCCCCCCCCCCCCCCCCAGGCACTAGTAACTAGTTTTTCACACCGACTATAAAAAATAGTATTTCTACAATGCAGTATTGATATACTTTTACTTAAAGGCCCACTTTACCTCTGGGACAACCAGATCGTTATTGTTTGTGTTCAATCTGTGTTTTGACATATTTTAGTATTTCAGCATGACTAGTGATGCATTTTACATCATATGATGCATGATCATGATGATGCATTTTGCATCATACGATGCAAAATGCATCATAGTCATGCTGAAATACTAAAATATCTCAAAACACAAAAAATAACTCAGGATTGTGTTGATCGTGTCCCAAACAACAATACAATAAGATCTGGTTGTCGCCAGAGGTGAAGTGGGCCTTTAAGTGATCTATTGTAAATCTGCTATAGATCTTCCACTTTCAGCGACGTCTGAGCGCATAAATCCAATCTCGTTCGCTGGCGACTCGCGAGTAACAGTGTGGACAGCAAGGTTATTATAGTAAACTAAAACTAACGGAAAAAAAAACTAAAACTAACTGAAACGGTATTGTGTGTTTACAAAACTAACTAAAATAAACTAAAATGATAGAGAAAATCTCCTTAGTTTTCGTCTTTGTCAATTTATTTTGGATGGATGTACAATCTATTTTCATATCTATCTTCCTCCTTCTCCCTCTAATCCTATGCTCTAACCTCGCGTCGCCAGGCTCTTCTCCCTATCTCCCTCTGTGCCAGTTTACCACGCCCCTCGGACACGCCAAAATACAGAACCTGGTATCATGGTGGTTTTGAAAGTTCATTTGGGATTACTTTGAATATGACTGTGTTTCAGATAAGAGTAAATGCCTTGTAGAAAATGATAATAACAAATCTAAAAGTCCATTTGAACAGCATGCATAAGAAGGCTAACCTAGCCTACCTTGACAAGGTAAAGGACACCGCCCCAGGGGAGCCAAAATACAGAACCTGGTATCATGGTGGTTTCAAAGTTGGAAAAAAGTGTCCCATTTGGGATTACTTTGAATATGACTGTGTTTCAGATAAGAGTAAATGCCTTGTAGAAAATGATAATACGGCCTGCGGTGCATTACTCAAGGGGAAAAATCCCACAAATGTAAAAGTGCATTTGAACAGCACGCATAAGAAGGCTAACCTATCATGCCTTGACAAGGTAAAGGACACCGCCCCAGGGGAGCCTCCCTCCCCCGAGACAGATGCCAATCCTCGGCCAGGCAGCAGAAGAAGAAACCCATGACCAAAACAGTCATATATTCTGTAATTTTGTTCCTTAGGCATGGAATGATAGTGAAAATAAATTATCGCCCTTTTTGCTGGGGACCCCCTGCAACCCCCTCAAGGACCCCTGGGGGTCCTCGGAGCCCACTTTGAGAATCACTGGCTTGGTTATTAGAGTATATAAAGGTCAAAGAGAGAAGTTGTATGTCTCAACATTTCTGCCACTCTCCACAATATTATGTTTTGTTGATTTTTTATTAGACAATACTTTTTCCAGAGATGTTTTAATCTCACCCCTGACAAATACCTCATATTACGTAAAAGACTAAAACTAACACTAAAACTAATCAAAACTAAACTAAAACTAAGCATTTTCAAAAAATAAAAACGAAACGAAACTAGCAACCCCACTTTAAAAACTAATTAAAACTAAACTGTAATGGAAAACAAAACCTCAAAACTAATAAAAATAAAAACTAATGAAAACATCCAAAACTATTATAACCTTGGTGGACAGTCAGTTCTAAAGATCACATTTGAGAAACAAATCGGATTTGCCCGCAGTCTGAACAAAACCGACGCACGGAGAGTTCATAAGACAGAGGAGAGAGAGAGAGAGAGAGAGAGAGAGAGAGAGAGAGAGAGAGAGAGAGAGAGAGAGAGAGAGAGAGAGAGAGAGAGAGACGGGGGTGTATGTCATTTCTTCAGTGACGTCTATTCTCTCAATGCTGAATTATGAATTATCACCGGAGCTTTTAGCGAGCTTTATGACCTCCCCACCTCACAAGCTGCTCGAGTAAAGCCTACCCCATAGCAAGCGAAAATCCTAAATGAGACCTCAATTATTTCTTATTTTTGTCTCTAGATAAAGATGAGCACCAGCCGAGACCAAAGTGCATTTTCTCATTCTTCTCCATTTGAACTCCTGAGATTTGACACTGTTGAGTCTCACATTGATCACTGTTTGAGTTCTTGGGATAATCTCACCAACATCTCTTTTAAAGAGTCTCATCTGTGTCTTTCAGTGATCACTGATTGAGTTCTTGGGATAATCTCACTGATATCTCTTTTAAGGAGTCTCATCTGTGTCTTTCAGTGATCACTGATTGAGTTCTTGGGATAATCTCACCAACATCTCTTTTAAAGAGTCTCAGCTCTGTCTATCTGCGATCACTGTTTGAGATCTTGAGATAATCTCACCAACATCTCTTTTAAAGACGTCACTCATAATGCTTCATGATCACAATTACTGGTTACTCACTGATTTCTTTTTTTTTTTGGCCAGGATCATAGTCTCTCTATAAATGTCACTTTTCAAATCAGCTTGGTGGCCCTGGACGTTAAAATATGTCAAAAATCCCCCCAAAAGACACTTATTCTGCCTAGCTTTTTGGCGCTGAGTCCGATGAAGTTGGTCCTGTCGCGTAAAATGCTTTGGTCAATTTCTAACCCCTCTAAAAGGGCTAGCTCGGGTTCTAGGGGGCGTATATACAAACGGAAAAAAAGATTATTGGTCGGCTTTCCGCGACAAACACGTGGATGTATGTTTCATTTCTGAGCGACCCCTAGAAGGCTAACCCTAATTCTAACTTTAGGGGCCGTTCTCTTCGCATGTTCATCTCCGCGAGCTGAACACACCAGTATAAGGTTCATCCCACACGGACACTCCTGTGAGGAGATAGCTTTCTCCGGCCTTTCATTCAATGTGCTCTAACGTTTATAGAGTCTGTCACGGGGAAGAAAGTTTGTAGGAGGACAACCAAGACATCCACACGTTCGTCTCGGAGAGCTCTACAACATATCTCAGAACCAAGGTCTGATGTTGCATCGTCTTTGACTTAAAACGCAAAATAACTAAGCCTAGGGTTAGCTATTTCGCATTATAAGTCGAAAACCATCATGTGTCAAGGGCCTGTCTTTTAGTAGGCTATGTTGTATAGCTCACCGAGACGAACACGAGGAGGTGTGTTTTATTTCTGTGCGACATTCCTAGGGTTAAACTAGGATTAGCCTCCTTTGAATTACTATAAAATCACGATAGGATATTAGGGTTGCTGAATGTCGACCTGAGGCTTAAAATGACGTGCAAACTTGAGAAAAAATATACATCAGAGCACCTACCAACCCGTAATACCTAAAACACACCAGGAAGTGGCAGGTTTGAGTGGGGGTCCACGGGGGTCCACAGGGAGCCCCGGCAGTGGCTGGGCCCCCGGGGACCCCTTGGGTGCCGGCCCCGTCTCTCCCGGGCCTAGAGTTATGGCCTTTTTTTGGTCGCAAAAAATTATTGTGACCGTGGTGTGACGTGATGAGCCAGCCAGCCAGCCGGTGGAGGTTTTGATAATGACTGCGACCTGAAGGTGACAAAAATGGCCTCTCAAAAATGTTACCAATGCCATTGTAAGCTTGTATATCTGCTCTTTTCAAAGATTCTGCATAATGAGTACTTTCTACTTTTGTACTTTACATATAAATACTTTTCATACCAATAGTTTTGTAGCCTACTTTTACTCAAGTAAATTTAGAATGATTTGTTACAGAGTATTTCTACATTGCAGTATTGAAAAAAATGAGTATATCTTCCAATGATGTATAGGCCTAGCACTTTATAGTATGTTTATTATAACTATAGTAGTTATAATAATTACCCCCCCAAACTGAGATACCTTGTAGGGTAGGGAAGGGGGCTACAACATGTATTGTATATTTATGTATAAAATTGTGTAAAATCATATTGTGCATTCAATACTGCTATAATAATAATGCTATTAATATTATATATATATGTTACAGTATGTTCAAGAAACCAGTAAAAGTTGTCAAGGAGCACTCGTTTTGACGTTCACCACACACTAATCACCACCAGATGGCGACGTCAGCCACTGGATAAGAGAGTTACGTCACGCTTTGAACTCGCCGCAGACCGGAAGTGTTTACTCTTTATTTACTAGCCTAGCCTAGCCTAGCCTAGCCTAGCCTAGCCTAGCCTAGCCTAGCCTAGCCTAGCCATTAGCTCCATTGTAGTCACTTGGACAGGGCGTTTAACGTGCGCTTGCCCAGGCCTTACGGCCTGGGCATAAATATAACGATTGCATTCACCACGGCTTCGTAACTCGCGCGGCCGGCGGGCCCGCTCTTCGCGGCCACTCGCGCCTGCGGCGCTCGGGGGCGAAGAGCAGGACCAAGGTCCGCTGGCCTTCGCGCCGCTTGGGGCTTCGTGGACCCAGGGGGGCCTCGTAACTCGTTTGGGCTTCGTGGATACAGGGGGGCTTCGGTAGCCGCTCGCAGTGTCGTGGACAATAGAGCGGCGCACCGCCTGGAGTACGTTGGTGTGGCGACCGCTTGCTCCGCCCCGTGCCGCACCACGAGTGCTCCGCGTCTCGAATGTGCTGTTTCTCTAATATACTATGACATATATACCCCCTACTGTTGAAGACCCCTGATCTGATCTGATCAGATCAGATCTAATCTTTAGATAAGTGTACAGTAGTTGAAAAACAATGCATTATTGCTTCAGCAGCAGTCAGTAAAAGGGTTAATTGCCCAAACAACAACTGGGAAGGTTGAGAACAGTGACATCACATATTGCTTTGATCTACCAGGAAGCAGAGCTCTGTAGGAGGCGGGGCATATCCTTTATTATTATACTTTCCCAGAGGAAACATTTGCTGCTCATTTTTAGCTCATGATGCTCATCTATTGCTCCTCGAGACAGAAAGGAGCTATTGAGACAGAAAGGAGAATGGAACGACTTGGAACTGGTTTGAACCAGTGCCATTTTGAACCTCAGAGTCAGTCAGTGTTGAAGAGAAGAACACACAGGAATTATATGCTCTCATGGACTTTATCCTTTTTCGGTAGGTGAAACAGCATAGCCACTGGATAAAGTTACCTACATGTACTGTATGTTACTACTTAAGAATGTTGTCTGTGGTGTTTTTGTACAAAGTGTGTATTTTCCTGAAAGGTTCACCCAACCAACCAGCACTACAAAGCTAATGCTAAAGTTAGCTAATGCTAACGCTAGCTGATGCTAACGTTTGCTAACATTTTACAGTGGACATCCTAATGGAACTGAATGTTCAAAATGTGTAAGATAGGTTCCCTTTTGATAGAAGCAGACGTTTTTTTTGTTTGTTTATATTGTATTAACCTTGCTGTGTATTTGTGCACAGCTTGCAGCCTGTTGTGTGTGGTATTGTGGCTAACAGAGCCAAAGTTAGCTAGCAGCTGTTCAATACAGTCTTGTATTGTGTGTGTGTGTGTGTGTGTGTGTGTGTGTGTGTGTGTGTGTGTGTGTGTGTGTGTGTGTGTGTGTGTGTGTGTGTGTGTGTGTGTGTGTGTGTGTCATTTGTGGCTAATGTTAGCTTGCAATGGTAGTAGAGTATACAAATGGAACTAAATGAACCCTAACAGGTCCATTTGGTTCCATTTGTACAGTTCTAGGGGAGTTATGGATGATGGGGGATCATGGCCAAATGCATACTAAACAGGGGGTCCTTGAAATAAATAAAATAGTCTGAGAACCAGTTCTTAACTAGAAATACTGTTCATACAAAACAGTGTGGGCTGGGCACAAATATCTACCCATTGGCTGCTCCTCATTGTAATCAGTGATGTAATAATCATATTTGAACTGGGGACCCCCCAAAATAGTCATATTTGTACTGGGGACCCTCCAACCTGACAAGCACTTGGAATGCAGTGAGCTTGTAGATCTGTTATTTTCACAATTGTTGTCTCTTATACCATTTGACAATTTGGCCAATGTTTGACCAGTTTTTATATAATTTGTTGTTTACTTTTAATGTTATAATGGTATTTTCTTTCCTTTGTTCCCCTGTTCTTTTGAGGTATAAGAAATGTGGTTCTCAACCTGTGGGTCAGGACCCCCAGGGGGTCCCTAAATGATTTTGGGTGGGTCCCCAAATGATTGGCTAATCATTGTTTTCTCAACAGTAAACAAACCAACAAAGTTGAAGTGTATAGAGGGTATCTGCACATTTCTAAAGTGACAATTTAAGGACTTTTTAATACTGTACCTCTAAAATGACAAACTAAACATTGGGCCAAATGATCATATATTAGACTCAGAAATTGTGTAAATAGAAGATCTACATTCTCACAAAGTTGTGGGCATGTAGATCTGCTAGACTTTCACATAGAACAGTGTTATACAAAATGTACTGTCCCAACTCTTAGTGCTCGTCAGGGTGGGGGTCCCCAGTTAAAATATGAATATTTTTGGGGTTGCGGCCTGAAAAGTTTGAGAACAACTGCAGGCTACCGGCAGCAGTGCGCAAAATCGCTTCATGTTGTTTGATCCGGCACGCAATAGTTATTTATAATATAATATATTTTACATTACTCTTAACACAAATGATCCCCTCTTGCTAATCACATGTTTTACAAAACACAGGATCACACCTGTTATGTCATCATGCTAGATTCAGTGACTGAATCTAGCCTTTCTCAGCTCCAGTGCAGACAATGGGGACTGATGACACCACCATTTTGCAGCCGTGTCCTGCCCAAAGGAACAGAGTTGACCTGACTCATCTCGCTCAGGTAAGATTTGCAGATGACTGTTTGAAATGGAGATCAAGATAGTGATTCTGATAAAGGGGGCAGGGGCGTCAATTGGGTATGGCAGGGGTATGTAGCTACCATACCCTGGGTCCAGGGGGAAAATAAAAGTTACTTTTAAATATAAATCCATGAATGTCCCTTTGTCTATCTGTTCTGGTTATTATGTTGTTAAATTACAGTAAAATAACTACAAATGCAAAATGTAACAAAAATGGTCACTTAACAAGGCATTATAATTATATTCTTCACACTTGTATTCTCCCCATCTTGACAAATGGTATATGCCAAGGTTCCGCAAGTCAGCTGCACAGGTGCAATTCATTATTGTTAATTGTGGCATGTTAAAGGAGTCATCCAGACCAAAACACATATAGGGTTAAATCTGTCTTTTATCATACCCCTTTATACCTGCTTTAGTCGATTTTTTTCATAGCTGCCCCTTTTGCTAGATTTCGGCTGCCCCTGTTGCTAGATTTTGCGGGCCCTCTCATAACTAACAGAGTGTATAGCCTTTATACTAGTGCGGTTATTTCTTCAGCTTCAAAGTTAGTATTTTTTTATTGGATTGTGTTTACACAACGTCCTGAGACCAACCAAACCGCTGTTTTGACCTCACAGGCACCCTTACTTGTCAAACGGCTTCTGCTCTGCACCAGAGCAGGGAGAGGAGAGGCTAGAAAGGGAGGGGAGGGAGGGGTCGGTTTGACAAGTAAGGGTGCCTGTGAGGTCAAAACAGCGGTTTGGTTGGTCTCAGGACGTTGTGTAAACACAATCCAATAAAAAAATACTAACTTTGAAGCTGAAGAGATAACCGCACTAGTATAAAGGCTATACACTCTGTTAGTTATGAGAGGGCCTGCAAAATCTAGCAACAGGGGCAGCCGAAATCTAGCAACAGGGGCAGCTATGAAAAAAATGGACTAAAGCAGGTATAAAGGGGTATGATAAAAGACAGATTTAACCCTATATGTGTTTTGGTCTGGATGACTCCTTTAACTAACATGCACTTGAACAACCAATCCAGGCTGCCATATCCAGCCCAAGAAACTGTAGAAACGGGGGAAAAATAGAATGTACTTCTTAAAATAAATGTATCATGCCTGTTGCTAAGGTATGGCAACATGACTGGTGTCTTGCACGTGAGTGAAGCCAGTTGTGTTGCCATACCTTAGCTTTTTCTGAACTGACGCCACTGAAAGGGGGTAGCAGGGGGGTAAATGGCAAAGTACAATTATGGAGAAGTATGGGGGGCATGGTTTACATTTTTGCCACTATAAATATATTTGTCCACCAAATCCCTGTCCCCCCCCCCTTTTTTTCCCCCTCCCACTTAGATGATTGAAAACATTTTGATGGCCAAACCTGGAGGAGAAAGGATCATTACAGAGTGTCAGAATCCCCTTCAGTGAGGAATGCCAGCTAAGCACAGAAACCCAGTGTCGTGAGGCCATCACACTGATGAAGCATACAACTGATGAAGCAATCGTCAAGGAGAAGATGAAACAGACCTTCACCCATCGCCAAGCAATGGTTCATGACCCAGTGAAGTCCTCTGAAATATTCATCACCTTTCCAAGATTTCTTGACATTGCAGGAATGGTATGTCGCTCTGAAACTGTCTTGCTATAAAGTCGAACTGACATGATAAATGGACTTTAAACAGATCACATCCCTGGTCATAAGGTGAACCTATTAAACATGTATGCCATTGTCCTCTGTATTCCATTTTGTCTGCAGATGGAGCAGAATTTCAGTCTGATGTTTGGTGATGCCATCGCTGCAAAGTTCTGAAACAGTGGCCTACTCGCTACAGGCAGAAAGTCCTTAAACAAAGCCATGGCCTCTCCCAGGCAGGCGACCTTGAAGATCTGCTTCATAAAGCTGAATCCCAACAGGACAACTGAATAATGGTATGCTGGAATTAAAGGACTAATACTAATGGAAGAGGGAATTGGTTTTGAAACCAAAATGTAAAGATTTTAGTAAAAATGTCTTTCTGTTTTTTTTTCCTCCCCCTGTATTTTCAGGATGGGACAGTGAGATGTCCTCCAACTTGCCTTATCCACCTCATGCCACCCTCACCTCAAGGCTGCAACAAGAGACCAGGGAAGCTCTCAGCCCGACAAGCCATTGACCACCTTGTGAAGTTCATCTAGGTAAGGTTATAGTTCAATTAAAGTTTAAGATGGCTCACTGTTCTGTCCCTAACATTCACCCTTAAAACTATACTTTTGTGAAATCATGCGATGACCATGCTCATATAATCAGCGACTGCCCTGTGATAATTGTCTGCTTTTGCCCCCCCGTCCCCCTTTAGCAAAGTAAAGATAATGCAGAATGTTGTTATGGTTGCATGTTGTGGCAAGAAGTGATTCTGGTGGCTATCCTATAAAGATGGGGCTCTAAACTGCAAACAGATTAATTGTAATAGCATGACTAATGAAGTTCTCTTGTCACAGACTGGGACCAGTGTCGAGGGGCATCTGGACAGCATCACCGAGAGTCGTCGACCCTATCTACTGGCTGTGGGGACCCAGAGGTGTACCATACACAAATACTTCATTGTGATTGACAAACGTGCATTCCCGTGTAAGTCACCAGCCTCTCCTAACCCTCTTTCGACACGTTTTTTTAAAACTCATTTTGTCTTTGCTACCTCATACAACCAGAATCTGGCCAATGTCTACCACTTTTTGCAAATCGCTTTTTACCAGATTGAGGCTGCTACCACCAAGGTCAATCCCAGGGTCAAAGAAATGAGTGCTCGGATGCTGCACTGATTATTATTTTTTATTTTGTTTTTATTTTTATTTATTTAATACTTTTGAGATGATATTGTCTCCTACCGGTTGGGTCCCCTACCAGAGACTCCCGGCTCTTGATTCTGCACTGATTTTTGATACATTTGTAATAGTTTTGAGGGTTGTGATGCTAAACTGAGACGATTTATTTTGAGGGCTCTGATGCTGCACTGAATTTTAACACTGAAAAGTATATTGTTATTTGAGTACTCTGGTGATGCACTGATTTGATACTGAGATGTTTTATCTGCCACTTTAAGTTCAGCCACTGTTGCAGCGCTGCAACAGTGGCTGAACTTAAAGTGGCAGATGTAGGCCAAAATGATCATTAACTTTTTGGTTATTTTGATTGAAGAGATTGTGTCTCAGGGTTTAATGTAACATTGTATCTTTTTCCCCCCTACTGACTGAGAGAAGTTTCGAACGACATCACTGGCATGGAGAAAACGGGCACGTACCTTTTAGGCGAAGCCCGAACTGGCGAAGTGGGGAAATGTCCGATACCGTAGCGATCTGGCGAACGTCTTCTGGACAGGGCGTTTATCGTGCGCTTGCCCAGGCCTTACGGCCTGGGCATAAATATAACGATTGCATTCACCACGGCTTCGTAACTCGCGCGGCGCTCCGCCGGCCGCGCGGCCCTGGCCCGCTCTTCGCGGCCACTCGCGCCTGCGGCGCTCGGGGGCGAAGAGCAGGACCAAGGTCCGCTGGCCTTCGCGCCGCTTGCAGTGTCGTGGACAATCGATTCGCCAGATCGCTACGGTAGGAGACAAATCCCCACTTCGCCAGTTCGGGCTTCGCCAGAACAGGACTTTCCCGAGAAAACATGTTGACTGTGCTTCTATAGCTAATTTCATCTTCTCTGTCTGCAGACTATGTCTTACGGTATGGCACCGAAGCTGGATGGAAGGCGGTGTCCGTGGAAAAACTGGTCGGACAACGCAGAGACGATTCACAGCAAGGGGAAGAACAGCCTACTCTTCCTGAGAAAACAAGATCGTTTGGTGTGTGCCACAGGATGCAACACATGTTCTACCAATCTGTTATGGCAAGTGTTTTTTTTTTTTTTTTTTTTTTAATGACGTGCTGCCTCCAACCTCAACAGACTGGTGAGGAAGGCAGGGTTCTCCTTGCAGGGGTGGATGAAGTGGCCAGGGTGCGAACGGCTGGATACAATCTTGAAGAACTCCTCCCACCTTGAGATTAACGTATACCGGAGTAAGAGAGGAAACTATAGATTCATCTACCCTGGAGGGGGACGTGAGAGACTGGGAAAATCTTTTGTGTCTGTTGTTCTCACGTTTTACAATGAGACAACGGTCGTTTGGTAAGGACAACTGTAACTTAACTGCAGTAATAGAACTGACTGTTCCTGTTTTTTTGGTTTTGTTTTTTGCTGGGAGCACATGTCACTTCTGCTTTTTGCACTTTTCACACTTATGTAGCAGTGACTGTTATGGACACATTTGATTAGGGTCACTTTTTCTTATTTGGCACTGAATTCATGAGTAGTAAGAAGAGTAACTGAAGTTTCTTTTTTTTTCTTTTTTTTTTTGTTAAAGGGCAAGACCACTTTGGTCGAAGTGTGGGTTGTATAACTAACTATATTATTATATATCAATTTCTTGTTCACCTTAGAGTTAACATCACAGCAAGGTAAATACACAAACCAAACCTCTTCCAAAGTAGTATTGTCCTTAAAAGTCTTGTACTGTTAAAAGCACTTCCTCTGCCACCTTACAGAAATAAAGTTTTATTGAAGGAAATTATTGTATTGTTTTTTTTATCAAAATAGCTGCATGTATACTGTATCTCATTTACAGCTCCAAGTGAGAAGAAGGTTCTGGGTAATTAGATCTCAATTATTGCTCATTACTGGCTCAAAGTAAGAATATGGGAGACAGTTAAGAGACTTAAACTAGCCATTAGAGAGCTCTCACCTAGGTCTCATTTATTGATCGCTAGTAGCTCCGTTCTGTCTGGGTGAGCTAAACATGAGCAGCATTGTTTTTCTCTGGAGTTCTCATCTGTTTCTCTTATACTTCTCAAACACTGCTTAGGGTCATCTCAACTAAGCCTCATAGATGGCTTGTTGGATTCGGTTGGTTTATCATACTTCTCAAATACTTCTCAAGTTATTGCCTGGTTATCTTCTCATTCTCATCTCTCTATTGCTCCTAAGAGGGTTTTAGGAGTAATAGGTCAGCAGCAAATGAGCAAAGAATGATATACAAAAGAGAAGGCAATAGTTATGTCTCAGGAGTTGAGATTAAGAAATAGATAAGCAACAAAAATTTTGCTATGGGACAGTACGTTATGCTGGCACGGCCTGCAACAACAATGTATCAACGAACATCGCACACACAGCACACGGTATCGTGTGTCTTGCACTGGGCTCACTCCAGTCCATTAACCCATTTAGACCTGAGTGAGGCCTTTTCTAAAACCGCCTTCTAATTCCTGACTTAGGTTTTCTGAAAAACTTCAAATATTTATTCAAAAGAATATATATATATGTTGCTCTATACTGTAAATCACTGGTTCCCAAACACTGGGTCGGGACCCAGTTGTGGGTCACAGACACATTTTTATGGGTCTCTTAATTTTTGGTTTCCTACATTTTATATGTTATTTCAAAACATTTTCCTGAAAAGCTTACTAGGCAATGAGGTCTTATGCACACCTGATAGGCTTAGAGACGGGTGTGTATGTATACTTTCAATCATGCACAAATAGTACATATGACCCACACACCATCTTACACCTGGCTAAAGAACTCTTTTTTATTTATTTTATTTATTTGAAAAGCTTACTAAAAATCTGAAAAGATTTTCACGAATAAAAGAAGAACGCAAAGATTTGTCTAATGCCTTTCATTAATAATACAAAGTAAAATAAAAATCGAAGAAATTCCATAAATTAGAAAACAAATATTTAAGAAGTAGTGAAACAACAAGTGTCTTGTAGATCTGCTGTTTTCACTAGTTTTGGGTCGCGGGCAAAAGTCTAATTTCTCTTTTAGGTTCTCGACCTGAAAGGTATGGGACCAATAGCTGTACATAGCAGTCTTGAAATGTAAAATGTAATATATTATTATTCGTTCCCTTTCTTGATGCACCTTGCTCTTACTGTACTCTGTTCTTGTTTTTCTTTTTTTATCTTTTTTCATACTTCTCTGTAACTTTGTAAACAACCTTATACTGCTGTGCTGCCTCTGGGCAACTGATTTCCCCCCTTGGGATAATAAAGGTATCTATCAAGCTATCTTATATCTGTAAAAAACCCAAAAGGGGTTACCCCGTCCTAAACGGGTTAAAAAACCTTTATGTTGTGGCGGCGCTACCTCAGCATCTTTCTGGGCCGTATCACAGCGGTGATCAACCGAAAGGGGGAGGCGGTGGTGGTGCGGTGGGCTTGATGGGTCCGTGTGCTGCCGGCCCTAGCATTACGGAATAATGTGACGCATTGATCCAGCTGGGGGTCGTATAGACATGCTTAAACCCATTTATGCCTAGAATTATTGAATGCTTTAAATAGTAAAAAATAGCAGATATACAAGCTCACAGCGCGGCACCGAGTGCCGCGCTGCGAGCTTGTAGATCTGCTATTTTTGAAAAAGTTGTGAAAATGTGTGCAAATCTTTGAATGTACGTATTTTCAAAGCGAGCGTTTGTAACTCAGATTTTGCTTCTGGGTGGTCCCTGGAACTAGATATTTTGAGATGGGGGTCCGTGGCCAAATAAATATCATTTTGGTGGTCCTTCACATGAAAAGGTTTGAGAGCCACTGACATAGTAGTCTCTCAAGAACAGACTAACTGAGCTCCAGTTAAGTGAAAAGGACCTTTTCTTTGACGATGGCCGGCCAGATTGCTGACATAGAAACATAGGTTTTTCCAAAAAATCTTAGAAGGATTCAAAAGACACTTATAGAATCGGGTCAAAGTTCTAACTTTCACGATTTAAAAAAAATAGCAGATCTACAAGCTCGCAGCGCGGCACTCGGTGCCGCGCTGTGAGCTTGTATATCTGCTGTTTTTCAACAGTTGAAGCATAAAACAATGATACACAATAATCTGTACCCGTTCTAAATGGGTTAAAAAAAAAAGAAACGGGCAGATCCACTGACCCCTCCGTAAATCGCAGACGCACAATAGAGCGCCGGGGAACACAATGAGAGCGGACAGCAGGACAGAGATAGAGAGCCATCTCTACAAGTTATCTCCCCATCGTCAGAGCCCCTCCCCTTCCTCTTGGCAGAACTAGAGGTATAGAGGTAATTATATAAATAGAGGGCGGACGCCCCCGCCCCGCCCCCAGCTATTCATTTCAATGCAAGTTGCTCGGTCGGCGGTGCGTGCCCTACAAAGGCAGAGTGCAGTAACTACGAAACAGAAATGTCACCCAAAACAATTGGGTTAGAAGTTTTACGACCTATAGCACTACTGTAACACTCCCCCTTCCCTCAATGACCATTAATGAAGCTAGATAGCATTTTAAGTTTTTTTTTTACTGATTAGGTGCGTGGTCTACTTTTGTTTTTCTAGATTGATATTCCTATGCATTTGTTATATTGTTATACCTTCATTTATTCTAGATG
This sequence comes from Nannobrachium achirus, assembly GCF_963921795.1. Classification (NCBI taxonomy): domain Eukaryota; kingdom Metazoa; phylum Chordata; class Actinopteri; order Myctophiformes; family Myctophidae; genus Nannobrachium; species Nannobrachium achirus. Next base: position 49,751,834 of record NC_137825.1, read on the forward strand.
TGGGGACCCAAATGCATTCGGGTCCCCCAAAAAATATACAAATACAAAAACATATTATTGAACTCAAGTCTCCATGCATGGCATGAGTAATCAATAGGAAAAAAAGTCATTTTGGGGGTGAACTAGTCAACACAATTCCTGCCTTTTAATCTGAAGTTTGCTTGGTGCCTTGGTGCCGCGCCGTTTCCTCCGTAGACCGCCGCTATTATTTTGAAGGGCCGGAAGGGGGTTGTTTTAGTTTTTTTGGATTATCACTTGACGGCAACGATTACGTCATCTAGTCACATGACAGTGTGAGCCCAGAAGAGAAACATGTCTGCGCCCAGCCCGAGTCTATTTGTGTACAGTATGGAGACCATCCTTTGTATAAGAATGTCTCTTTTGAGTAAATGAAGTCTCTTTATGGGCCTCTCAATGGATTTACTATGGAGGACGTTCACTTCGCGTGCACGCCCGATGTGCGTTGTAAACAAATCGCGGACATTACCGATGCGGGCGGGTGCGGAGCGACGTACAGTAAGTAATAATACCTTTACTGTATATACAGTAAAATTGACAGTCCTCACCGTCAACGGCACCATGGTTTTAACCCTTTCAATGACGGTGAGGATTGTCAACGGCAGCAGAACAGTTAAGGCTGCTTCAATGATCCACCGTGGTTCCAGGGGCCTGTGTTTGGGTGTGAGAGAGGGGAGGGGGGGATATCCGATGTCTACCTGAAGGAATAGGCCCGATACAAGAAAGTGCCAGGCGAAGCAAGCGCCACAAGATATCCAGTATGTCTGCCTAGACTAGACTAGACTAGAGAGAGAGAGAGAGAGAGAGAGAGAGAGAGAGAGAGAGAGAGAGAGAGAGAGAGAGAGAGAGAGAGGTGTTCAGGGGAAGCGCCAGCCATGTCAGCACCCCAGGGCAACAAAGGCGACATGGTGGGAAGGGAGGGGGGGTGGTCTTCGGCAGGGGGGGGGGGGGGGGTTGTTATCCGGTGGGCCACAAGCCAAGAGACGCTGTGAGACATAGAGCCCCAGCTAGAGCAAGTGGTTCTCAACCTGTGGGTCGGGACCCCCAGGGGTGTCACCAAATTATCTTGGGGGGGGGTCCCCAGATGATTAACTTAATGTGCAACATTGTTTTCTCGCTCAACAGTAAACAAACCAACATAAAGTGTAAGTGTATGGAGGGTATCTGTACATTTCTAAAGTGACAATTTAAGGACTTTTTAATACTTCTAAAATGACAAATTAAACATTGGCCAAATTGTCAAATGTTAGAGGCAGAAACTGTGAAAATAGCAGATCTACATGCTCACAATGCCTCGCAACCGTGCTATACAACTTTGCTCAACTCTTAGTGCTCATCAGGGTGGTGGGGGGTCCCAGTTAAAATATGATTATTTTGGGGGGTCCCCAGTTAAAATATGATCATGTTGGTGGGTCCCAGTTAAAATATGATCATTTTGGTGGGTCCCAGTTAAAATATGATCATTTTGGGGGTCGTGGCCTGAAAAGGTTGAGAACCACTGAGCTAGAGAGTCACCCTACATGTGACCTTTTGATGTAGTTTTAGTCATGGTCTTTTGAATAAAATCTATTTTGTTTCCTATTTTAGGATCACCTGAAAAGTTGTAGTTTTAGTCGACTAAAAGTCTACAGTTGATTTAATCGTCTAAAAAACTTTTTTGGTAGGCCGCGATTGAAATGGCTGGATTTCACTCGCAGACTTTCAGCCGCATGCTCCGAAAATAGCCAACCTAAAAGCGGCGCGACGCGCTGTGAGTTTGTAGATCGTCTATTTTTGTTTTCTGTGGCGCCACGATGACTTGTCTTAGCTGAGCTCTACTGGATCTCTTCTCCACTCGTCCTCTCCCAAACATTAATAGCCTCGTTTTTAATTTGTCGACGGGACTGTTAGCATATTTAGTCATAGTTTGGGCCATCATGGTTTTTAGGGGAGCGTGTCGATATTTCAACATTTGTTCGACGTTCCATTAGTTTGACGCGGGTGAATGCTAACCTGGTGAAATGCTAGACTGCCGACACTGACGAATGCTAACCTGGTGAATGTTAACCACTAAGCCTAAACCTAACCCAAACCCTAACCTCAGTAAAACTATGCCTAAACCTAACCCTAAAACCTAACCCTAACCCTTAGTCGAAATAAGGACACGTACAAATAGCGAGAATTGCCCAGTTTTTAGTCCGCGGAACCAACACTGCACAGAGCCCCAGCTAGGGGTCACCCTACACGTGAACACTGTGGGGATGGTGAAGGACAAAGGGGGGGGGGGGGGTTGCTCTTGTGTGTGGTGCATGCATGTGTGGCAGGACAGCAGGGACGTGCAGAGAATTTTAGAGAGGCAGGGGCTGACATTTCTAAAAGGGCCTTTCGGTGGAAATATCGAAAATAGCCGACCTCCAAGCTCACAACGCGCCGCAGTGCGACACGTTGTGAGCTTGGAGGTCGGCGATTTTCGGTGCTTGATACCACACTGAACTAAGCATAATCAAGTGCATACTGGAGATGTGGCGTAAAGGCATGGATTTCTACACAGAGAAAGTTCAGGAGAGTTTGGACAAGGCAATTCTCTTGAATGCTGCCTTCAGGTATGGCATGGAAAGAGGGGCATTTGCATTTCTGTCGCCATACTAAAAACTGCATTCATGGTTCTGTAGAGGGTACAACTCCCCGGCGCGCTATACCGTTTAATCGGTGAGCTCTCCCGCGTGCGCTCGCGCAGGTGCAAAGACACACATGTGCACGCGAGCAGGTGCGCACACACCAGTGGTGGAAAAAGTACTCTGATTTTTACTAGTAAAAGTATCTATACAGCAGTATAGAAATACTCTGTTAGGGTGACCACACACCAAAGAGAGTGGATTCCCCATTCCGCCAATGCATTTCAATGAGAATGGAGCGTTTTTTGCAGAAATCCTTGACTGGCATGAAACCGCTCCATTCTCATTGAATGGGGAATCCACTCTCATAGGTATTTTGGTATGTGGGCACCCTAACAGAGTATTTCTATTCTATATTCAGTGTCGTATTCCACTCTCATAGGTTTACAAGTAAAAGTCCGGAGTTCAAAATTTACTTGAGTAAAAGTACGAAAGTATTGGCATCAAAATGTACTTAAAGTAGAAGCAAAAGTATACTCAAGTAAAGTATAAACACCTAAAAAATGTACTTAAAGGAGGACTTCACCACTTTTCAACCTGTCTGTGGGTGGGTCAAATCCATCCACCAGTGACATCATCATCTGACAGATTGTTTTTTTAAACAATATACTGTATATATATATTACTTTTTTTTAGATTTTTATGATCGCGAGAACAATGGCTTCAACATTACAACATTGCAACTTTTCAGGAATAGAAAGCCTGCGGTTTCTATTGGCTTGGATTCCCCATTGATGATGTCACTGGTGGATGGATTATGACCCGCCCACAGCTCTGCTATGAGACCCAGAATGAGTAGAAAAAATTGTTCTATTTTATCATGAACATTAGTGAGGACCTATGAAGACAGGTTGAAAAGTGGTGAAGTCCTCCTTTAAGTAGAGTACTTAAGTAAATGTATTTCGTTACTTTACACCACTGGCACATACACAGACACACGCACACACTCGCGAGCGCGCGGAGGACACGTCACAGTGTCTTATGGGTTCTGCAGTCCCACGCGTTCCCTCCATTTCGTTCCCCGCCGCTGCAGTCCTGTCAAACGTCTCTCGGAGAGACGAGCGAGCAAACACACGGCGGCGGAGGTGAGCGACTCCGCGTGCGTTCTCTCCCCCCGTCCCCCTCGCCGCTCTCTCTCTCTCTCTCTCTCTCTCTCTCTCTCTCTCTCTCTCTCTCTCTCTCTCTCGTCTGCTTTGTATTCGATTCGGATCACTGCGGCGGACTATGTGCGTTTGTCCTTGCGACCGACACGCACACACGCACACGCACACACACCTTCTCGGCTGCTACCGTACCCCCACCCTGCCCTATTCCTCCCTCCAAGGGTGTCACACCAAATTCTGTGCCCTGGGTACTTTAGCTATTGAAAAATAGCAGATCTACAAGCTGGCAGTAGATCTGCTATTTTTGAAAAATCGTGAACAACTGTGCAAGTCTTCGAATATTTCAAATGCTAAGCTAATGTGTTTTTTTTAATCTATGTTTCTATGTCAGTGGTGCTCAAACCTTTTCATGTGAAGGACCCCCAAAATGATATGTATTTGGCCACGAAACCCCCATCTCAAAATATTTAGTTCCAGGGACCATCCCCAGAAGCAACATTTTAGTTACAAATGTTCGCTTAAAAAAATACATATATCCAAAGATGCACACATTGTCATGCCTTTTCAAAAATAGCAGATCTAAGTGCCACGCTGCGAGCTTGTAGATCTGCTATTTTTCAATAGCTAAAGTATAAAATAAATTCCAGGCCCCCTCCACCTTGGGCCCTAGTAACTCAGTCCCACTTCCCCCCTCCCCTTGTGACGCCCCTGGTCCAGGCCTCTTCCCCTCCTGTCCATCTTCTATCTTCTGAAAGGCTGAAAGCTCGTTTGGCAATGATGCTCCTGTTCTATTAGCCGGGGTGACAGAATGCCTTGCCTGACCACCTCACTCTCCTCCTTCTACTCCTCCTCCCTTTTCTCGTCCCCCTTTTGTCTCTCTCTGTCTCTCCCTCCCTCTCCCGTCCCTCCGTTTCTCCCAACTGTCCTTAATGTAACTGGGAGGCTTTGTTACCGGACGAAATACAAAAATAAACCGCTTCCTAAGAAGAGCAGTGGTGGAAAAAGTACTCACATGTTGTACTTACTAAAAGTATCAATACTGCAATATAGACACACTCCGTTACAAGTGAAAGTCTGGAATTCAAAATGTACTTGCGTAAAAATACAAAAGTGTTGGTATCAAAATGTACTTAAAGTACCAAAAGTAAATGTACAAAATGTGTACAAAATGTGCAATGCGACGCGTTGTGAGCTTGTAGATCGGCTATTTTCAAATAGCCATGGTATAAAATAGGGCTAAAGTGGATTAATGTATGTTTTATAATATAATCGTTTGTATCTGCAAAGTAACTAGTAACTAAGGTTTTCAAATACATGCAGTGGAGTAAAAAGTACAATATTTGGATCCGAGACAAACGTGTCCGCGTGAATGCAGCGTTGAGGGATTTATATTCACTCACACGTGTCTTAAACCCATTTAGGCCTAGAATTATTGAATGCTTTAACCAGTGAAAAACAGCAGATATACAAGCTCACAGCGCGGCACCGAGTGCCGCGCTGCGAGCTTGTAGATCTGCTATTTTTGGAAAAAGTCGTGAAAATGTGTGCAAATATTTGAATACATGTATTTCCAAAGCGAATGTTTGTAACTCAAATTTTGCTTCTGGGGGGTCCCTGGAACTAAATATTTTGAGATGGGGGTCCGTGGCCAAATAAATATCATTTTGGGGGTCCTTCACATGAAAAGGTTTGAGCACCACTGACATAGTAGTCTCTCAAGAACAGACTAACTGAGCTCCATTTAAGTGAAAAGGACCTTCCGTTGTATCTGCAAAGTAACTAGTAACTAAGGTTTTCAAATACATGCAGTGGAGTAAAAAGTACAATATTTGGATCCGAGAAGTAGTAGTGTAGAAGTAAATGTAAAGGAAATTGGAAATACTCAAGTATAGTACAGTACAAATACCTCAAAACTGTACTCTAAAGTGTACTAAAAGAGCAGTACTTTAGTAAATGTACTTATTACCCGGCTTGTTTGAATGCTTGATTCTGATTGGTCAGTTGCTGAAATCTGCGGTCTGTTATTTCTGGATAACAGACCGCTCCACTCTATAACAGACCGCTGCCTAATCAAAGACTCAGAGCACCTGCTGCAGTCAAGCTGCACTGCGTGAATCTTGTGCTGTATCCAACATGTCAGCCATGTAAACAACCACACAGCGACATTTAGAACTAAACGTTGCTCTCAAGAATGTTTTTTAAAAATATTTTAAGCGAGAAATAGACAACGTACAACGTAGTAACAGAAAATGGATTCTATCTAATCAGCACTTCCTTGTTTTCCAAGGCGACCGTGTCGCGCTAGGGGGACGCCCAGCGCAACACTTGTGGAACACTTCCAGCCATCTGTAAACAAGGGAATACTTTGTTTTGTTTTTAGTTTTGAGTCAAATTATTAATTTTATTTAGTAGCCGGGTAATAAGCGGGATAAATACTGGCTCCGCGGGGGTTGTCCATATATACTGATAGACTGATAACTCCCCGAACCGCTAGCCGAGGGGAGTTATCAGTTCGAAGGGATGTTATATATGGACAACCCCCGCGGAGCCAGTATTTATCCCTTACTTAGTTACTTTACACCCCTGCCTAAAAGGAAGAGGAAAGTCACGGGGTGAAATGATCGCAACGCTTATCCAGGCGTCCCGCCTTATAGCGGCGTTAAAACGGTAAAACACCCTTTTACCCTTCCTCCTGGTTGCCCTGATCCGACAAACACACATGCAGTGTGTTCTAAAGAGGCCTGGGGTTAAAAAAAAAAAACACCTTCCCCGAAAGAGACGAGTGAAAGAGCAGCTCACAGTTCGCTGCGTTGCATTGCCCCGTAACGCTTTGGTCGGTCCTTTTGGCATGTGCGTGCCTCTCCCCACCTCCACGCCGTCCCGCCACTTGGAAAGGAGGAAGGATCACGACGGAGCAGATGGCGGCGCAGAGACCACATGCGCCGTCCGATGTCATCCTTCCAAGGGAACGAGCAGGGGATCCTGCTCGGCGGTTTAAGACGCTACAACCATGCATGCAACACAGTGTTGATTTTGTCAACTAAAACTATGACGAAAAATGTTTGTCGACATTTTTTTCACTGACGAAAACTAAATAAAAACTAAGCTGTGATGACTAAAACTAAGACTAAATATATTGACAATTTTGTCAACAAAATAAAAACTAGACTAAAACTAACGTTAGGGAGGGACTAGTGGAGAAGAGAGTAATTTTGTTTGGTTGCTCTCAGGTGTTGCGTGCTGAAAATAGAAGATGTACAAGCTCACAACGCGTCGCAGTGCGACGCGTTGTGAGCTTGTAGATCTGCTATTTTCAGCACACAACCAAGTGTAAAATCAGTCATTACGATGCCATCAAGGCCTGCCAAAATACATTTCAGTTGACTAAATCTTATGATATTTAGTTGACTAAAATTAGACTAAAACTAATACTTTTCAGTTAACTAAATTATGACAAAAACTAATACTTTTAAGGTGACATAATTATGACTAAAACTAATACTTTTCAGGTGACAAAATTATGACTAAAACTAAATGACATTTTATTCAAAAGACTATGACTAAAACATAAACTAAAAAACTAAAACAAAATTTGCTGTCAAAACAACACTGACTTGCAACAACCCTTCAACCAGATGCATCAGAGCCCACGGCACGATTACCACGAGTACTCCCTTATCGGAACGGTCCGATTTAAGTGATGAATATTTTGCAAGCAAAACAAACATATTAAAAGCAAAAAACACAATACCATCACGCAGATGACATGATGATTGGCTTTATGGATTCAAGTAGATCTACATTTTATTTGCCAAAGCTTCTCCAGAGTTAGTTATGTGCGCGTTCGATCCACGTGGATGGCTGATTCGCTAAGGTTTTGATCGCTATCTGTCCGTTCATTCTTTGCCATTTGCGTTACAGCAGCATTGATTTTGTTGCCTAAAACTGTAGTGTATGAAAATAAAAATAAAAACTAAGCTATGATGACTAAAACCGAGACTAAATATATTGACAATTTCGTCAACACATAAAAACTAGACTAAAATGTTAGGGAGGGACTAGTGGAGAAGAGATCCAGTAGAACTAAAAGACAAGTCATTTATGTTCCGCGTTGTGAGCTTGTAGATCGGCTATTTTCAGCATGCAACCGAGTGTAAAATCAGGCGTTGCGACGCCATCGAGGCCACCGCTGGAACACATTTTTGCAGAAAAAATCGTCTGCAGATTATATATATTTTTTCAGACATCCTCGACCTCTAATGGCATGAAACCACCCCCTTCCCATTGAAACCCTTTAGGTGACAGTACCCCTTTAAGTAAAACATTCAAGTACTTTTCCCACCACTGGTTACTGTCATTGGTGGAAAAAGTACAAAAACATTTTTTACTTAAAAGTATCAAAACTGCAATGTACTCCGGAATTTAAAATGTACTTGAGTAAAAGTACAAAAGTATTGGCCTCAAAATGTACCTAAAGTAAAAGTACAAAATGTTAGCCAAGGTATAAAATAGGGCTAAAGTGGTTTATGTAAGTTTTATAATATTATAATTTATATCTGCAAAGTAGTAACTAAAGTTTTCAAATAAAAGTACAATATTTGGATCTGAGATGTAGTGGGGTTGAAGTATTAGAAATTGGAAATACTAAAGTAAAGTACGCATAGCTCAAAATTGTACTTAAGTACATCTACTCAGTTACTTTACACCACTGGTTACTGTACACGCGTGGAGGTGAGTCATATGTAGTGATTTACGGGCATTCTGTTAAGTGCCCAGCAGAATGCTTTATGGGCGGCGACAAATACAGAGTAAAGGCCAACGTGTCCGCGTGAATGCAGCGTTGAGGGATTTATATTCACTCACACGTGTCTTAAACCCATTTAGGCCTAGAATTATTGAACGCTTTAACCAGTGAAAAACAGCAGATATACAAGCTCACAGCGCGGCACCGAGTGCCACGCTGCGAGCTTGTAGATCTGCTATTTTTGGAAAAAGATGTGAAAATGTGTGCAAATATTTGAATATATGTATTTCCAAAGCGAACGTTTGTAACTCAAATTTTGCTTCTGGGGGGTCCCTGGAACTAAATATTTTGAGATGGGGGTCCGTGACCAAATAAATATAATTTTGAGGGTCCTTCACATGAAAAGGTTTGAGCACCACTTGAACAGACTAACTGAGCTCCATTTAAGTGAAAAGGACCTTTTCTTTGACGATGGCTGGCCAGATTGCTGACATAGAAGCATAGGTTTTTCAAAAAAACCTTAGAGGGATTCAAAAGACACTTATAGAATCGGGTCAAAATTCGAATTTTCAAAAATAGCAGATCTACAAGCTCGCAGCGCAGCACTCGGTGCCGCGCTGTGAGCTTGTATATCTGCTATTTTTCAATGGTTAAAGCATAAAATAATGATACACAATAATGTGTACCCGTTCTGGATGGGTTAAAGAGTGTAAGGCATACCGCGTCTAAGTGCGATATTTCTATGCCGGGAGGAGGTCGAGTCTTTGTTTATTTACGGTGCATTTGCGGCCGAAAGTGCTCGTGATTTATTCAGGACTCAGGCCGTTTTTTGGTGCAAAGCGAAGACTCGCACAGCCCTAAGGTGGGAGATTGTGTAGAGCCGTGTGTGCACATACTATACGACGGAATAAGGATTGTGCGGGGTTATATGTATGCAAGGATCCACTCACATTTTGTGCTTTAACTATCGTTGCTATAAGCAGTTTTCTGTGACATAAGCAGGAAACAGGCAATTGCTTATTTTTTATTTTATTTTTTTTTTTAATTATATTCAGGCGGCTAACAATGCTCCCTAAAAAAATCTAGTCTCTGTGGCGCTTCTAGGAGCCGCAGTCTGCCTCCAAAACTATTATTTTACCTGATGCATGAACCAGCCGACCGGGGCTAAAAGGATTGACAGACAGGTCAACCAATCCGAACAAGAACAAGAGCCGGTCCTGATTGGTCTGCTTATTTGGCAGGCCTGCCAAATAAGCAGACCAATGACAGAACTTCTCACAAATAGTTTTGGAGGCAGATTGTGGCCCCAGGAAGTGTCACAGAGACAACATTTCTTTAGGGAGCATGGTTAGCCGTCTGAATATAATAAAATAAAAATTGAAAATTAAAATAAGCAATTGCCTGTTTCATGCTTATGTCAGCAGAAAATTGTCTATAACAACTTTAACTATTGAAAAATAGCAGATATACAAGCTCACAACGCGGCACCGAGTGCCTTGTAGAGACTGTAGATCTGCTATTTTTGAAAAATCGTGAACATTAATGTGCAAGTCTTTGAATATTTCAAATCCTTCTAAGGTTTTTTTGAAAAACCTATGTTTCTATGTCAGTGGTGCTCAAACCTTTTCATGTGAAGGACCCCCAAAATGATATGTATTTGGCCACGGACCCCCATATCAAAATATGTATTTCCAGGGACCCCCCCAGAGGCAAAATTTGGTTACAAAATATTTGCTTAAAAAAATACGTATATTCAAAGGTTTGCACACATTTTCACGACTTTTCCAAAATAGCAGATCTACAAGCTCGCAGCGCGGCACCAGGCTTGTATATCTGCTATTTTTCAATAGTATAAAATAATTAGGGCCCCTCCACCTTGGGCCCTGGTCCATAGTAGATCGGCTATTTTCAAATGGCTTTTTTCAAAAGATTTTGACATATTTGAAGACTTGAAAAGAATGAAAAGACATTCTGCATAATGAGCACTTTCTACTTTTTGTACAGATTTTAAACTCCGGACTTTTACTTGTAACAGAGTATTATATTTCTACATTGCAGTGTTGACACTTTCACTTATAAGTAACAAATGCAAGTACTTTGTTCCGCCACTGAGGGGAAGGTATACCAGTAACAGGGGTGACCACATGGTTCTAACTAATTGACCGGACCTGCACAGCGGCACCAGGCGCTGACTCAGCACATTAACGAGGAGGGTCAAATGGAGAGACGGACGAAGAGGACTTAGAGGAGGATAGACGAAAGGGAGTGAAGGAGAGAGAGAGAGAGAGAGACGGACGGACGAAGGCATTGGGATGGGATACAGGAAGCCTGCTTAGCAGCAGAGGCAGTGATCAATTCGTGCAGGGGTGTCGCACCAAATTCTGGGCCCTTGGTACAAGGAATCACTCACATTTTGTGCTTTAACTATTGAAAAATAGCAGATCTACAAGCTCACAGCGCAGCACCGAGTGCCACGCTGCGAGCTTGTAGATCTGCTATTTTAGAAAAATCATTAAAAACTGTGCGGAGTCTGAATAGTTTTTTTTTTTTTAAACCTAAGTTTCTATGTCAGTGGTGCTTAAACCTTTTCATGTGAAGGACTCCCAAAATGATATGTATTTGGCCACAGACCCCCATCTCAAAGGATTTAGTTCCAGGGACCCCCCAGAAGCAAAAGTTTAGTTACAAATGTTCGCTTAAAAAGTACATACCGTAAATTCAAAGATTTGCACACATTTTCACACATTTTCAAAAATAGCAGATCTACAAGCTCGCAGAGCTCATGAACTTGTATATCTGCTATTTTTCAATAGCTAAAGTATAAAATAATTAAGGCCCCTCCACCTTGGGCCCTAGTAACTCAGTTACTCATATTTAATGTGTAAAATCCGCTGTATATCCATTCAAGTGAATGGTGCGGCTGTGATTCTTGTCGGAGGTCTCGGCGGAGAGGTGGGGGCGGAGCTCCCGGTACTCGTGAATTGCTCCCGTTTGTAATGCAACACTTCCCATAGCAGGTGAAGAAGGGTACGGGCAAGCGATTCTGACCACCGTTGACTCAATTTTTAGTTTTGTCTTCAAAGGAATCGCTGTATAGGTCAATACAAACGGCCGTGTCTTCTGCACCGTAATGCATGGACATCCCATAAAAATATAAAAACAGACGGCGGTCACATTACAGCAAACAAACATTTCCAGGGATACGAACACAACACGAACGACGGCCAAACAAAAGAAAATCCCGCGTCAGGGAAACCTGAAACAGAGCGCGATGGATTTCCCCAAACAGGGGCGTCATAAGGGGGGGGGGGGGGGGGGGGGGGGGGGGGGGAGTGAGTTGCTAGGGCCCAAGGTGGAGGGGCCTTAACTATTTTATACTTTAGCTAATGAAAAATAGCAGATATACAAGCTCACAGCGCCGCACCGAGTGCCGTCTTTAAAAGTTGTGAAAATGTCTCTTATCGTCCTTCATGAGCTCACCCTGTGAAGCCACAGTGTCGTCTATATACAGTACAAGTCACTTCTGACTTGTCTACTTATAGACAGTGTTGCTTAACCACATTCTTGCCGTGTCAGCACACGGTTGATGAAAATAGGCAAGCATTTGGCGGAAAACAGCTGATCCGCAAGCTCAGCTGGTAGACCGGCTATTTCCGCAATTCGACGACACAACAAAGTATTTTGGCCTTTTGCAATGGCTAAGTGTGCACGGTTGAACTCCCAATTTTCACAATGAAGATTTCGGAGGTGCCATGGCATTGGTCCGAAGGTTCATTAGTCCGAAGGTTCATTAGTCCGAATTTGTTAAAGGTGATACACCGTGAAATTTCACTTTTCCTATTTTAAAACCTTTTTTTGGGGTCCCACTAGCACCTTCTATCCTCACAAAGTCCCATTTCTGACCGTTGTGTCTTTCTCTGGTTTTGAGAAGGCGAAGGTTAAAAGTATCCCACGGGTTCTCAAAACAGGCTATCCAGATTTGCTGCCGATTGTGACGTCATCTTTTTTCAAAAAAGGCCAAAGGTGGTACTGCAGCTGAAATGCTCTGAGAGCCATTCAAAAATGAGAGAGGCTCTCTATTCAGGAGTGGTAATTTAGCCTCAAACCTTTTGAAAAACGTTTTTGGGACATAAACAATATGACATAAATACTTTTTAAATGCATGGTGTATCACCTTTAAGAATACTATGCCTAACTCCAACTCTAACCCTAACCTTAACCTCAGTAACCCTAACTAAATTCGGACTAATGAACCTTCGGACTTATGGGCAGTCCCCAATTTGGGATACTACCCCATCCCTGTTTCGGAATAGTTTTCATTCAAACTTCGCCTCCAAACGAGGGCCTATTTCACAGTGTTCCTCCTCCCCATAGGGGTTGACTCTGAAAATAGCCCAAAAAAAAGAGAGAAGGAGAGGTGGGCCCCCATTTAGAACGGGTACACATTATTGTGTATCATTATTTTATGCTTTAACTATTGAAAAATAGCAGATATACAAGCTCACAGCGCGGCACCGAGTGCCGCGCTGCGAGCTTGTAGATCTGCTATTTTTGAAAAATCTTGAAAATTTGAATTTTGACCCGATTCTGTAAGTGTCTTTTGAATCCTTCTAAGATTTTTTGAAAAACCTGTTTCTATGTCAGCAATCTGGCCAGCCATCGTCAAAGAAAAGGTCCTTCTCACTTAACTGGAGCTCAGTTAGTCTGTTCTTGAGAGACTACTATGTCAGTGGTTCTAAAACATTTTCATGTGAAGGACCCCCAAAATGATATTTATTTGGCCACAGACCCCCATCTCAAAATATCTAGTTCCAGGGACCACCCAGAAGCAAAGTTTGAGTTACAAACGTTCGCTTTAAAAATACATATATTCAAAGATTTGCACACATTTTCACGACTTTTTCAAAAATAGCAGATTTACAATCCCGCAGCACAGCACTCGGTGCCGCGCTGTGAGCTTGTATATCTGCTATTTTTCACTGGTTAAAGCATTCAATAATTCTAGGCCTAAATGGGTTCATCTCATCTGTTTGACGGTAAACGAATCCCCTCGTCACTAAGGAGAGGAGGAGAATGTGTGCTTGTGTGACCATACACACACACACATAGGCAAACCCCTCAATGTTCATTCAACGCCGAGGGCAGTAAAAAAAAAACACACAATCTCTCACGCCCCACGGAGTGAAATGAACACTGGGGCGTTTTACGGTAGGACGGCGCGTAAACGACACTTGGGGAGAACGCGGGTCTGAAAATAGGCCATCTGCCACTTCTGCCGGGGTGCCTTTGTCAGGGGCCTGTCCGGTTAGACCCCCATCCCCACCCCCGCACCACCCTCTGCAGAGATGAGCCCTTTGCAGAGATGTAGGAGGAGACACTCTTTTAAGTGCCCAACGAGTTTACGACGGTCCGAGCGCCTTTTGTCAGGAGAGGGACTCCTGGGAAAAGGGCGTTACAAATGATTAGCCAACTTGCCTTTTCCTGTGTGGCGGACACAGGAAAAGGCGACCGTGTTTTGTGGACAGTGGACAGGGGCGTCACACATAGACTGTAAAATATATGGACAAAGCGAAGCCATTGGTTTCTATGCAGCGCAAATGACGCATTCTGGGTCCTTGGCATGGGTGTCGCCATCGTAGATTGTAAAAGCACCAGAGGATGCTATTGGCTGCCAACGGTCACGTGCAACCGCAGGGGATACATGGGAGAATGTGGTCGGAGCCTCCCGAAATACAGCACACGAAGAAGAACACGGCCGGCTGGTATCAGTTTAGTTGTCCACGCCCCCCGCAACTTTATCATCAATTTGAACATAAATGGGACCTTATTTTCACAAAACGCATATCATCGTGATTGAAAGGCAATGTTTAACTAGCGATAGGAACCATAAAGTACGTATGAAAATGTTAATTAAGGTTAGAAAACGAAAGGGGAAAATGAATGGGGTCCAATGGAGAACAATTCAAACAGCACAACTAAGCGGTCAATCATAGGAAGTTTTAGTTCCGTATCATTTTAAATCGGCGGAACTATGCCCCTGGTGTCACACCAAATTCTGGGCCCCGGGTACAGGGATTCACTGAGGGCCCCCCATGAATGTTCTTCATAGGGGGAGGGGGTTTAACCCATTCATGCTGGGAACGCATTATTACGCGTTATTTTGTGCTTTAACTATTGAAAAATAATGGTGGTCCGTGGCTCAAATGCCGAATAGATAACGGACCTTGCTATGACTAGACTTAGTAAACTGGACCTGAGTTGGCGCTGGAACGTGCTGTGAGCTTGCAGATCTGCCATTTGAGGCTAACATTCCGGTGGGGGGGGGGGGGGGGGGGGACAGAATGTGGACGGTGCGGTTCAAGTGGGTTAATGTGAGAAAGATCGCATCTGTGGATCTTTGACGATGTCAGCTGTGCCCGTCACTGAGAGCACAGCATGCGTACTGTACTTAAGTACGATTTTGAGGTATTTGTACTTTATTTAAGTATTTTCAATGTCCAGTGTTTTTACTTCTATTCCACTACATCTCGTTTTACTCCACTACATTTAGCCTATTTGAAAATTTTAGTTACTAGTTACTTTTTAGATTTTGATCATTATCACAAAACATACATTATAACCACTTATATACATTTCGGCCATTTGAAAATAGCTGATCTACAAGCTAACAATGTATCGCTATAGATGCACTTGTAGATCTGCTATTTTCAAAATATTCTTGAATACTTGAAATGGGACATTCTACATAGTGAGTACATTCTACTTTGCGTACTTTTAAGTACATTTTGATGCCAATACTTTCATACTTTTACTCAAATACATTTTTAATTCCAGACTTGTAACAGGGTATTTCTACAAGGCAGCATTGACCGATCTACAAGTTTACTTAAGTGAAACATTTGAGTACTATTTCCACCACTGGGAGAACAAAAAAACGAGATCCCGATGGTTACGTTGCGTTTGAGAGGAGGACAGTACGTCTTGATCTTACATGAAACGCGAGAGCCGTCTAAAACAGGTATCCTCTGCATATTCTCCTCAACCATCTCTTTGTTTTTCCATGAACTAACCTTCGTCCGTTCCCAAAATACCCTTCTGTCTCTCCCATGCATAGACCTCTGCTCCCGAGCCAAACGGCTCTCCTGACACACTGTACCCAATGTTGGCAATGTCACACAAATCCACAGAAATCGTCACTGTCGGGCCGAAACCTCGCATCTCCAAGTTTCAAATGTGTACGTTTCTTCTGTGAAGCAAAGCCCTGCTTCATCACACAAGACTGTCGCACAGAACTAGCGAAAACAGCCACGCGAGGCGTTGTGAGCTTGTAGATTGGCTGTTTTCACTATTTTAAATCGTTTTTCTTCTTTTTTTTTATCACAATGTCGTTTCCACCCGGCAACGACGAAATGCTGTATAGTGGTTCTCAAGCGTTTTCATGTCGAGGCTGAGAGACGATTTACCATTTATTTGTTGTCAAGATTTATCATTACTAGGTGACATCTCTCAAAAATAACCGATCTACAAGCCTGTAGAGCGGTACGAATATCTGAAATATAAAAATGGGGTTTAGGTGTTTGTTCTCAAAGTGGGATCCAAGGGACTCCCAGGGGTCCTTAAAGGGATATTTCTTTTGTTTATTTCTCCTCCCGATTGATTCCTCATCCCATGGAGAATTGAATTCATGGATATTTTTCATTTTACGCTCTCAAGAGTTCAATTATAGTTAAACATCTGCATTAAGAAGTCTACACAATTAGAGAATGTAAAAGAATTGTTATTTGTTCCACGTTTGCCTGTTGTCTCTCCTATGGTACCATAGCAATACAGCATGGAATTGTGGACAAAATCGTATCCAACAACCACAAAATATTCTACGTTTTGGGTCTGAGAGGCTAAACCACAGATAAAGGAAACCCTTACGCACATGTGTCTGCTGACTATTTTCTGTCCAGCGATTTGTTTTTTTTCCTACCCAGAGACAACCTGTCCTGTGGCACGCCAGGTACAACAGCCGGTCGTATTTGTGCCCGTGATATCCAGGGGCGTCACAAAGGGGGGGAAAGTGGGACTGAGTTACTAGGGCCCAAGGTGGAGGGGCCTTAATTATTTTAGCTATTGAAAAATAGCAGATATACAGTACAAGCTCACAGCGCGGCACCGAGTGCTTGTAGATCTGCTATTTTTGAAAAGTCGGGAAAATGTGTGCAAATCTTTGAATATATGTATTTTTTTCAGCGAACATTTGTAACTCAATTTTTGCTTCTGGAGGGTCCCTGGAAGTGGAACTAAATATTTTGAGATGGGGGTCCGTGGCCAAATATATATAATTTTGGGAGTCGTTCACGTGAAAAGGTTTGAGCACCACTGACAAAGAAACATGGGTTTTTAAAAAAAACCTTAGAAGTATTTGAAATATTCAAAGACTTGCACATTAATGTTCACGATTTTTCAAAAATAGCAGATCTACAGGCTCTACAAGGCACTCGGTGCCGCGCTTTCAGCTTGTATATCGGCTATTTTTCAACAGCTAAAGCACAAAATGTGAGTGAACCCTTGTACCCAGCCGGTCCTATTTGTGCCCGTGACATCACTTGCTGCTTTCCAGGACTGAACAGAACAAACAAACAAACGAAACCGCAACGCGTTGACCTTCAGAGGGGGTTCTGGTGGTACGAGCTCGCGCTCGTCCCCCCCAAAAAAGACAAGCCAAAGACACAAACAGAATCACATTAATAGTCCGATTCGGGAGGGAGGACCGGGGTTGGGCGGGGGTGGACACGTTGTACACGCTGAGAGCTACAAATGGTACTATGTCGGGAGATATGCTGACAGGCGCAGTTTATAATGCTCTCTGGATGCAAGAGTGGCCAAAAAAGACACCACCTGTGACACCGTGTGGGACCTACATTAAACCCATTCAGAACGGGTACACATTATTGTGTATCATTATTTTATGCTTTAACTATTGAAAAACAGCACTCGGTGCCGCGCTGCGAGCTTGTAGATCTGCTATTTTTTGAAAAATCGTGAAAATTAGAATTTTGACCCGATTCTATAAGTGTCTTTTGAATCCTTCTAAGGTTTTTTTGAAAAATCTATGTTTCTATGTCAGCAATCTGGCCAGCAATCTGGCCAGCCATCATCAAAGAAAAGGTCCCTTTCACTTAAATGGAGCTCAGTTAGTCTGTTCTTGAGAGACTACTATGTCAGTGGTTCTCAAGCCTTTTCATATGAAGGACGCCCAAAATGATATTTATTTGGCCACGGACCCCCATCTGAAAATATCTAGTTCCAGGGACCACCCAGAAGCAAAATTTGAGTTACAATCGTTCGCTTTGAAAATACATATTCAAAGATTTGCGCACATTTTCACGACTTTTTCAAAAATAGCAGATCTACAAGCTCGCAGCGCGGCACTCGGTGCCGCGCTGTGAGCTTGTATATCTGCTATTTTTCACCGGTTAAAGCGTTCAATAATTTTAGGCCTAAATGGGTTAAGCAACAGCGGATAAAAAGAGAAAGCAGCTTGTAGCTCCGAATAAACAAAACGGAGCCACGAGTTGCGTGGCGGACGTTTTCTTTCCTTTGCAGTTTAACTTACCTGGAAGTGTTGATTTTGACCGCGAATTCTTCTTTTGAATAGAATTCCATTTTGTTTTAGTCATATTTTAGTCATTTTTTTTTTTTTTTTAGTTTTAGTCGACTAAGTGTCCTAAGATTTTAGTCGACTAAATATACCGCATGGACATATTGTGTCAGTCTCATGACAACCAGTGTGGTTGTCGCGACGTGAGTTTTAGTCAACAAAATTAACATTGATGTGCATAACATGGCATAACATGGACGTGATTATAATCTTTCTACTGTATGCTATTGTCTTGTATGCTACTGCAATGTTGCTTTTTGTTTTAACCTGTACAGCACTTTGGTTGACTTGTCATGTAAATGTGCTATATAGATAAAGTTGAGTTGAGTTGAGTTTTAAACTACATTAAGCAACACCAGATGTAGATGAATACAAGGATAATACATATTGATTCAGAGCTTACCATAGAAGCACGCTAATTGTGGGGTAGTCTGGGACCACTTCACTTTTCTGGCTTTGATCCGGTCGGGAGCGGATGTTAAAAGTGTTACTTTATACATTTCTATATCCAGACATCGGTACAAATGAACAATTTAATCGGTTGATTATTTTAACTTCCCTTGTCTGTGGTCTGTGATTGAAGACCTTAGATCACACTACTCTACGTTCCGAATTCTCATTTCAACCTTGCTTAACGCTTTAGCCACGTTCAATGTGTCGTCCCTGGTTTGGGCATGTTGTTATAGTTGAAAAGATATTTAGGCTATAACTAATTTTTCAATGTTTGTTCACTATTCTTTGAAATAGCTCTTGAAATGGGGCTTGAAGATAACCTGCTGTTTCAAATTCCATAAGAATTTAGTCGGCTAAATTTACAGTTGATTTTGACGACAAAAAACGTATTTTGGTGGGCCTTGATGGCGTAGTAATGGCTGATTTTACACTGGGGTTGCAAATTGGGTTGAAAATAGCCGATCTGTAGATCGGCTAGATATTAGTCATCGTAGCGTAGTTTGTATTTCGTTTTTATTCCGTTTTCGTCTGTGAAAAAAGGCAGTCGGCGGACATCTTTTTCACGTTAGCCGACGAAATCAACAACGCTCTGTTCAAGACTACGCAAGGTAGCCTTACCGCGCTGCTAACTGGCCAGATGTGATCGGAATATGTCACGCGCGTGACGACTCGTGTGACAGCTTTACACGCTCCGGGCGACCGCCCGGGTCTCCATTCGCCGCTTAGGCAAAATTGCAAAGCGCGAAAAACAGTCGTCCTCGGGGCAATCAATCAGGAAATTAGAACGTGCACTGTACCGAGTCAGATTTCAAAACAGAGGCGCGCGCACAGGGTGAATCCAACCCAAGTCTAGGGTTGGTGGTAATGTTATCGTACAACCGAGCTGGTCAGATCCTCCCCCATATCTTCCCCTTAAAGGGTAAAGAAGAGAGCAGGGAAAAAGAATGGCTTAACATTTTAAAAAATCAAACCATGTTTAATATATCGTCACTGTCGGGCCAGAAACCTCGTATCTCCAAGTTTCAAATTTGTACATTTTTTTCACAAAGTAAATGTCTGCTTCATCACACAGAGGCCGTCGCACAAAAGTAGTGAAAACAGCCGATCTACAAGCACTCAACGCCTCGACACCGCGAGGCGTTGTGTGCTTGTAGATCGGCTGTTTTCACTCGTTTAAAATCATTTTTAAAATGATATATACAAAACCAACGGTTTTGGACATACAAGGTTTCCACCCGACAACGACGATATAAAAACATGTACTTGCGATCGCTCCATCGCTTTGTGAGATTGTTTCTTGACAATCACACACTCACACGCACACACGTGCACAGCGTGCACACACACACACACACACACACACACACACACACACCCTGTCACAGACGGCTAGCCTCTCTTGCAGAGGCGCGTCGTAAAACAAAGACAAAAAGGGAAGATAATCAATGGAATATCAATCAATAGGCACTGCAGGCATGGATGGAGGCACACGGAAGTGAGATTGGATGGCTGCTGCTGGAGGAGCCTTTCATAGCTGAGCCAAGATCCCAAGACGAGGGTCCCCCACCCCCATCATCCAATGTCTCTCTCTCTCTCTAACTCTCTCTCTCCCCACTGCTGCCTGGCAGGGACGTGCAGAGAATGTTAGAGAGGCGGGGGCTGACATTTCTAAAAAGGGCACTCTCGGTGAAAATTATCGAAAATAGCAGACCTCCAAGCTCACAACGCGTCGCAGCGCGACGCGTTGTGGGCTTGGAGGTCTGCTATTTTCGGTTGCCTGATACCACACTAAACTAAGCATATTGATCAAGTGACTGCTGGAGATTAGAGGTCGGATATTTTTCGATGCTTGATTTCTACACAGAAGAGGGCAATTCTTTCGACATAAGACGCCGCGTTCAAGTTCAGGAGAGTTTGGACGAGGCAATTCTCTTTGAACGCCCGCCTTCAGGTATGGCATGGAAAGAGGGGGCATTTGCGTTTCTTTCACCATAGTAAAAACTGCGTTCATGGTCTGGAGAGGGCACTTTTTACAGATAGGTAAAAAGGGCAGGGGCTCAAGCCCCCTTTGATGTCTATGTGTGCACGTGCCTGCTGCCTGGTAATACAGCACCCCCCCCACATACACACACACACACACACACACACACACACACACACACACACACACACTCACACACTCTCTCTCTCTCTCTCTCTCTCTCTCTCTCTTTCTCCCCACTGCTGCCAGGTTTTCGCGTCATACCCCTTCATCTCAATACAGCACCCCCCCCAACACAGAACACACACACACACACACACACACACACACACACACACACACACACACACACACACACACACACACACACACACACACACACACTCTCACACTCTCTCTCTCTCTCTCTCTCTCTCTCTCCCATACGCTTTAATTCTCCATTTTTCTGTTGTTTCCACTCTCCTATTCCCTGTATTTCTCTCACTCTCTCTCTCACACACACACACCCCTTTCTCTCTGTCTCTCTCTCTCTCTCTCTCTCTCTCTCTCTCTCTCTCTCTCTCTCTCTCTCTCTCTCTCTCTAGCGCTCCCCCCCCCCCTCTCCCCTTGTCTACTGCAGCAGAAAAGCCTGCACAGACACCAGCATAGTGAGTGTGTGTGTGCGTGCGCCCCTACGCTACATCCACGAGCGCCACGCTATCGTGCATAAGGGGGGGATAAGAAAAACAGAAGCCCCCTTCCTTCACGTGGGGGGAGCGATAATACGAATAACGGCAGCGATCGGTACATTGATTGCCGATGCGTTACGTCACAGACGCACAAACAAAACCCTTAAATCGTTAGCGGAGGTGGCTCTCTCTCTCTCTCTCTCTCTTTCTCTCTCTCTCTCCTTTTATTTACCCCAGCATCCCTCTCTCCCACTCTATCTCCGACTCTCTCTCGCCTCTGTCTCGTTGGATTCCGTCGCTGTCGGCCGGAAACCTCGTATCTCCAAGTTTCAAATCTGTACGTTTTTTCGCAAAGCAAAGCAAAGCCCTGTGAAAACAGCTGATCTACAAGCACACAACGCCTCGCGGCGCGAGGCGTTGTGTGCTTTTAGATCGTCTGTTTTCACTAGTTTAAATCATTTTTTTTAAATGATAAATATAAAACAAACGGTTTTGGACATACAAGGTTTCCACCCGACAACGACGATTTGTATAGCAATGCCTCGTCTCTCTCTCTCTCTCTCTCTCTCTCTCTCTCTCTCTCTCTCTCTCTCTCTCTCTCTCCCAGCCTCATCCATCTGTCTCACTCTCCCTTAGCCCCCCTCCCTCCCCTCTTCCCGTGCAGCCCCCTCCTCTCTCTCTCTCTCTCTCTCTCTCTCTCTCTCTCACACGCTCTCTCACTCTCTCTCTCTTCCCCCCGTATATAGAGTACATCACGCAGGCAGGAGGCATGCCGCGGTAAAAAGGTTCCGCCGCCTTGATGGACCGGGATACTTTTAGAAAGAGGCAGACGGAGAGAGGGGGCGGGGGTAAAAAGGAAGAAGGAAAAAAACACACACACACACACACACACACACACACACCGAAAAGAAAAAGAAAAAGGAGCGATCTGGGTCACCGAGCTGTTCGGCGACGGTACTGTATGGCGTTGGCTTTCTTCTTAGTTTTTTTATTATTATTTTTTACACCTATGGGGGAGAAGCGGGGCTGCCCCGTGGGGGGGGGGGGGGGGGGTTGTACCCAGCTCTATTGTACCAATAGAGCTGGGTTGTTGCCGAGAGCGGTAGTCATGGCGATGATTCCCACCTACAGTATTACCTGCTACGTGCTCTACTGTACATACCCCCCCCCCCCCCCCCAAGTCACAGCACACGAGACAGTGGTCACTGTAAACAAGCTCACAACGCGTCGCTCACAACGCGACTTCAGTATTTCAGTTCGACTCGATCTCTTCTCCACTAGTCACATTTTAGTCTTTTTATTTGTCGAAGAAATTGCCAATTTACCGAATGTCTGTCCGTCCGTCTGTCTGCATGCTGACATCACTGATACTACACAGTGTCGCCATCATGGTAACAGCAGCATGCTGAAACAATGCCCAAATTTGGAGATGAGCTTGGTGACATCCACCAAGGTAACAGCCGCATGCTATAACGATGCCCAAATTTGGAGATGAGCATGCTGACATCACTGATACTACACAGTGTCGCAATCATGGTAACAGCAACATGCTGAAACAATGCCCAAATTTGGAGATGAGCTTGGTGACATCCACCAAGGTAACAGCCGCATGCTGAAACGATGACCAAATTTGGAGATGATGTCCGCATTCTTTCAGCATGCTGACATCACTGATAATAAACAGTGTCGCTACCATGGTTTTACCTGCTTATTGTAAGTCACTTTGGATTAAAAGTGTCTGCTAAATGCCTAAACTGTAACTGTAAACTGCATGGTAACAGCCGCATGCTGAAACAATACCTACATCACAAACAGGTATTGCACAACTGGACGTCAATGGTGACTATTCTGCGCAACGGGCACCGGTCTGGGTTCTCCAACATTACTTCTGAGACTCCTAAATGCAGTCCCTCATATACTGTGCACAACCCCCCAGTACACACGACTAGTTATAATGTAATGGCTGTACCTCACACTGTTTACATGTCTGTCCAATAAAGTATCCAATCAATCAACCGATGGGAACGGCACCTGAACGTGCAGGCAAAGAAGCCAATTCACTGTCCAACGCTTAATGGTCCACGAAATGGTTTCTCTTAATAAACAGGCATGTTTGAAGCACTGCGCAGACGCTCTGATCTTTGCCCGTTGGGCTATCGAATCAGCCTGCCGTCCATTTTGAGAAAGCTATGATGTGGTTCAAACCAAAAAGCGGAGATGTAAGCTGCAAAAACCATCAAGTCAAACGAAGCCCCTAGACCTCTTTCGCGATGAGCACTGTGCCATAGGTGGAATCAGAGGCGTCAATTGGGTATGGCAAGGTGTGGCAGCTGCCATACCTTGGCTCCAGGTAGGGAAAACAAATAAAATGTACTTCTTGAAATAATAAAATAATATTATCCACTAGGGGTGTAACAATATACATTTTAACAGCGTGTAAACAGCTGTTTAACATTTTAACAGCGTGTAAGCATGTATCGTGATAGGCATCACGATACATGGTTGACGATACGATACATGGACGATATTGGTTCATTCATGGCGATACGATACGATTCAATTCAATGATTTAAAATTGATATAGTAACTATTTAGCAAAGGAATGAAATCTGTGTAAAACGTGTAAGAAATCTATTATTATGGAAGTAAACGCTGTGATTATCTAGCAAATACTTGGACATTATATTTCAACACACATGGACAAACCCACCTTGACATGAACACAGAGATTACACACATTCATCGATAGCCCAAGAGTAGACATATGGAATGGAAAGGTAATTAGACCCCTCTTCTTCATTTTCCTTCTAAAATTGCCAAATACAAGGCACAAATACTTAGTTTCCATACAATCAATTATTTGCATTGCAAAACGATTCGATACCGATTACCACATTTTAAAACGATGCGATACAAAGTCAAAGCGGTACGATATTTTGCTTTTGCAAACGACATAGTAGATCACTGCAAATTAAAATCGATGTTTCGATTCAGTTACTATATTGTTACACCCCTACTATCCACTGATAGTAATCATCATCATCATCATCATCATCATCATCATCATCATCATGCCTGTTGCTTGCTATAAGGTATGGCAACATGACAGGTGTCATGCACACACGCGAAGGCGCGCGTGCATGACACCAGTCGTGTTGCCATACCTTAGCTTTTTGCTGAACGGATGCCACTGGCTGGAATCTGGGCTTTTGTTAATTGATCTCATCGAGTTCTGATGAGGATGACACTCGGGACATCCTGCCACCTGATCCTGCGTCCGGAGAGATCATGGGAACGGATCAAGTAGCCTGATCCAGACTGCCTGTCTGTCCATCACGGCTTGACACTCCTTCTGTTCCTCTGGGGGAAGGCCACCGGCCCGGCATGTGGCCTGGTGCGTGCGTGCATGCCCGTCACCACGAGCGAATATGTGTCTGAGACAGGTGGTGTCGCACCAAATTCTGGGCCCTGGGTGCAAGGATTCACTCACATCAAGTTGTGCTTTAACTATTGAAAAATAGCAGATCTACAAGCTCACATCGTGGCACCGACTCGGTGCCGCGCTGCGAGCTTGTAGATCTACTATTTTTTTTAAATCGTGAAAATGTGTGCAAGGTCTTGGAATGTCTCAAATCCTTCTAAGGTTTTTTGAAAAACCTATGTTTCTATGTCAGTGGTGCTCAAACATTTTCACGTGAAGGACCCCCAAAATGATATGTAGTTCGTCACGGACCCCCCATCTCAAAATATTTAGTACCAGGGACTTTTCACGACTTTTCAGAAATCTTTCAATAACTATAAGTATAAGTATAAAGTAGTTAAGGCCCCTCCACCTTGGGCCCTAGTATCGCAGTCCCACTTTTAACCACCTCCCTTGTGACGCCCCTATGCGGGCTCGTACATGCATGCCAATCACCAATGAGCGACTATGTGTCTGAGTGCCAAAAGAGAGCAACAGAGCGTGCGTTTCGCGGCCCGTGTTGCCATACCTATGATGTAACTGGACGCACGCACGCTGCGTGTTCACAGCGCGCGTTGTTGCTGAGCATGCAACAATTGCAACACAAACATACAATATCTCTGTTTGCCTCTTTCTTGAGCGTGACGGCATGTGAATATGGCCACTGCAGGTTGGCCTAAGACAAAGCAGTGTGTGTTCTTTCACAGTGTCTGTAGATTACCACACAACCCTATGCAGAGGGGAAAGAACTGTTAACAAACACCCAGCCAGAATACAAAAAGAAGCCATTGCCCTTATGTCTTCACCAAAAAAGCCTGCATTAAATCGCCGTTGTCGGGTGAAAACCTTGTATTTTCATAACCGTATAGTTTGGCATTTTTCATTTTAAAAATGATTTAAACAAGTGAAAACAGCCGATCTGCAAGCACACAACGCCTCGCGCCGCGAGGCGTTGTGTGCTTGCAGATCGGCTGTTTTCACTACTTTTGTGCGACGGGCTTGTACGACAAAGCAGGGCTTTACTTTGCAGAAAAATGTACAAATGTGAAACTTGGAGATACAAGGTTTCTCGCCGACAGCGACGAAACGTACGTTTTCCGTTTAACATGCACTAAACAGAGATCAGCTATGGACTATGATCTACTTGTTACTCATCAACAACTCATCCGCAACAAGGAGGCAAGGGGTTCAGCTGTTTGCGCGAGGAAAATGTTTCGACAAAAGCCTCGGCCGAGAAGAGACGTTTCGGGGGTGTGACTGGGACAGTGAGGAGACTGACAATAAAAAGAAAGACAGCCCGTCACAGGGCCGTATCGCTATCAAGGGCGAACGGGGGAAGGAGGCATGGACAAACCCACCTTGACATGAACACAGAGATTACACACATTTATCGATAGACCAAGAGTAGCTATACGGAATGGAAAGGTAATTGGACCCCTCTTTTTCATTATCCCTCTTAAAATTGCCAAATACAAGGCACAAATACTTAGTTTCCATACAATCAATTATTGCATTGCAAAACGATTCGATACCGATTACCACGTTTTAAAACGATACGATACAAAGCCAAAACGGTACGATATTTTGCTTTTGCAAACGATATAGTAGATCATTGCAAATTAAAATCGATTTTTCGATTCAGTTACTATATTGTTACACCCCTACTATCCACTGATAATCGGGGGGAATCTCGCTCTTTCGAACGACCGTCATTTCGACTAAGGAGCGTCGGGAGGGTTAGCGACTCACCCCACGGAGGTTAGGTTTAGGTCAATGGTTAGAGTTGGGTGTCGAACAGATGACACGTAGTAACAGCGAAACGCTCCCTGATAATCATCATCATCATCATCATCATCATCATGCCTGTTGCTAAGGTATGGCAACATGACTGCGCGAGTGCGCGTGCATGACACCAGTCATGTTGCCATACCTTGGCGTTGAGGTTTCCGGCCGACAGTGACGAAATGTTCGGGGACGTGCCTGGGACAGGAGGAGACTTGACAATAAAAAGAAAGACAGCCCGTCAGAGGGGCCGTATCGCTATCAAGGGCAAACGGAGGAAGGAGGCATGTACTTCAACACAGGGGCCTCGGGGTCTCCTGAGCCCGTCCTCCTCTGTGAAAGCGCTTCAATAAATAAAGACCACCACGTGAAATACGGCATGCTTATGCGCATCATAAACAGACAAATACGACCTAATGAAGGCATTTGGATGCGAGAGACGCAGCCACCGGTGCTGCTTTTGGAAGCGTATATGTATTAAGCCGTGTAAGCCGGGAAACGCATTCATAACGCGCTATTTTATGCTTTAACTATTGATAAAAAGCAGATGTACAAGCTCACAGCGCGGCACTCGGCTTGTAGATCTGCTATTTTTTGAAAAATCGTGAAAATTTGTGGATGTCATGTTTGTGGATGTCATTGAATATTTTGACCCGAAACCTGTGTTTATATGTCAGCGGAGCTCAAACCTTTTCATGTCGAGGACCCCCAAAATGATATGCATTTGGCCACGGACCCCCATCGGGCAAAATTTGAGTTACAAACGTTCGCTTTAAAAACACAAACATTCAAAGATTTGCACCCATTTTGAACGACTTTTCGAAAATAGCAGAGCTACAAGCTCGCAGCGCGGCACTCGGTGCCGCGCTGTGAGCTTGTAGATCTGCTATTTTTTTCAATAGTTAAAGCATTCAATATCAATTCTAGGCCCAAATGGCTTAAATCTGGTCCGGTAACATAAAAGTATAGCCTGGGAATTATGACAGCCATAAAACGAAGCATTCGCCGTGCAACTAAAGCTCGTCTTAATATGAAATACGCAGACCCTCGCATGTACACAGTAGCATGAAATGAAAGTGATGCATCTGACAAAGAAAACTCGTTTGGAATCAACGAGTACCGATCTGCCATTAAGGTTTACTGGCCATGCCATTTTCCTTTCCCCCCCCCCCTCCCTTATGCTATCAGCATCAATTATTCAATATCCTTGAGTCTATATCTCCTGCCATTTAATATAGAATAAAGTCATGGACGATACAGGTAGCTTTTTCTAAGTGGCCTGTGGTTGATTATGAAGGGAAATCGGGTCTACTCTGCATTTAAAAAAAACGTTTTTTTCATCACCGGGGAGGGTATAAGACAGTGTTTCTCAAACTCTCAAATTCCAAGGTCTCCCCTTAACTCTGACTGTGTACAAATGGAACCAAATGAACCCTGACGGGTCCAGTTGGTTCCATTTCTACACTGTCAGAGTTACAGACTTGCATGGGTCAATTTAGACCCCCACTAAAGGAACCCACAGAGTCCCTGCAATCCACTTTGAGAACCACTGGTAAAAGAAATGCTACACAAAAATTACAATATTATCATAATAAAAAATAACAGTGGTTTTCAACCAGTGGTCCTTGAGGGGGTTCCAGGTGGTCCCCCAGCGAAATGATGGAGAGTTGGTAACCAAAAGGACCCTTATACAGCAGATCTTTAGAGTGTAAAATGAAACCAAATTGGTCCATTTGGTTTCATTTCACGCTCTGCATTAAGCTACTTAATTTACAAGTCTACATAATTAGAGAATGTAGAAGAATTGTTATGTTGATCAACGTTGGCCTGTTATCTGTCCTATGGCACCAACATCAATACAGCATGGAATTGTGGACACAATTTTATCCAACGACAACACAATATTCTATAAATGCCTTGGTTCTGAGAGGCTGAATGTCATCAAATGGTGGTCCGTGGCTCAAATGCCCAATAAATAATGGACCTTGATATGAAAAGGGGTTGAAAACCACTTGGTATATGAAACGAAATGGTCACAAAAATATTTTATGCTTTAACTAGTGAAACATAGCAGCGTGGCACCGAGTGCCGCGCTGCGAGCTTGTAGATCTGCAATTTAAAAAACAAATCATGACAATAAAGATCATGACAAGTCTTCGACTATATTGACCTGATTCTATCAATTGACTTCTAAATCCTTCTTCTAAATCAGCGGTTCTCAAACTTTTTCACGTCAAGGACCCCCAACATTACATGCATTTGGCCGAGGAGCGCAGACCCCCATCTCAAAATATTATGCATCAGGGACCCCCACAGAAGCAAGTAAAACAAAAGGTTGAAAGCCACTGGTATATGAAATGAAATGGTTAAAAAAAAGAAGGAAAAACATGATGAGGGGGGTAACTCTCCAGCTAAATGAAGGAGTGGACCCCCTTTATACAGCAGATCTTTAACTCTTGAGAGAGTGTGACAAATGAAACCATTTAAACTCACCCTGGCATATTTTTTTTGGGGTGGGGACATTATTTCATGCTTTAACTAGTGAAAAATATAGCAGATCTACAAGCTCACAGCAAAGCACAGCTGCGAGCTAGTATAGATCTGCACTGTAATGCCTTTAAATCGTGCATTTTAAACCATATTTCCAAATCACCCTGGCATACTTGGAGAAAAAAAATAGTTTATGCTTCAACTATAGTGAAAACAGCAGATCAACAAGCTCACAGCGCGTTGAGCTTGAAGATCTGCTATTTTTTTTTATCATTTTAAAACCATATATTTCCAACTCACCCTGGCATATTTGGAGAAAGAAAATATTATGCTTTTACTAGTGAAAAACAGCAGATCTACAAGCTCACTTGTAGATCTTTTTTTTGTAACCATTTTAAAACCATATGTTCCAAATCACCCTGGCATATTTGGAGTTTATGCTTCAACTAGTGAAAAACAGCAGATCAACAAGCTCACAGCGCGGCGGCACCGAGTGCCACTGCTGCGAGCTTGTAGATCTGCTATTTCAAACCAAAATCATTTTAAAACCATATGTTCCAACTCACCCTGGCATATTTGGAGAAAGAAAAAAACATCATTTTACGCTTTAACTAGTGAAAAACAGCACATCAACAAGCTCACAGCTATTTTTGTGTAACCATTTTAAAACCATAATTATGTCCAAACTCACCCTGGCATACTTGGAGGAGTAGGGATCCTCGAACAGCGCCCAGATCTTGGGCTGCCAGGTCTTCCACCAGCCCTGCTTGCGCGCGTCCTCCGCCATGCACAGCCGCTTCAGGTCGCCGTCCGCGCCGCCCAGCGCCGCCACCTCCTCGTCCGCCGCCTCCGGCTCGGGGTTCTCGAAGCTGTCCAAGGCTTCCTCAGCATCCCGGTGCTGGCGGTAGTTCATCCAGCAGCACGCCTCCACGTCCGTCTCGTCGATGCCCCAGAAGGCGAGCTCCTCCTCGAACAAGGGCCCGCACACGTCGTTGGGGCAGTGCAGCTTGCCCGTGCGGTAGTAGTTGAGGATGAACGAGAACACCGTGGGGTGCCGGTCGAAGAAGAACTCGTCGGCGCGCGGGTCGTAGTCGAAGTTGCTGAAGGCGTCGGGCTCCGTGAGCCACGAGAGCCGCGTGCCGGGCAGCGTCTTGAGCGTGCTGCGGTACGTCTCATGGCGCACGCCGCCGCAGTTGATCACGATCTTCTCGCTTTCCGACGGGCAAGTCATGTCTGCGCTGTAACATGCTTTGCCGGACGACTTGTTCCCACCCTTGCGCCCTTTAAAAGAAGATACACACACCGAGCTGAGCATCTAGAAGAGAGAGGCACGGGGAGAGGGGTAGGGGAGGGGGAGGGGGGGGGGAGAGGAGAGGAGGAGGGAGGGAGAGGATGCTGAGAGGATGCCAAAGGGTGGGAGGCGAGAGGAGGAGGAGTCTGCGGAGAGAGAGAGAGAGAAAGAGAGAGAGTGAGAGAGAGAGAGAGAGAGAGAGTCAGAGAAGGGCAGAATTTTAGCAGGATGCTTATAAGATGTGTGCAGTGGCGTCAGTTCAGCAAAAGCTAAGGTATGGCAACATGACTGATGTCTTGCGCGCGACACAGTCATGTTGTCATACCTTAGCAACAGGCATTTTTTTTTCACCCCTGTAGCCAAGGTATGGCAGCTGCCATACCTTGCCATACCCAATTGACGCCTCTGGATGTGTGTGTGTGTGTGTGTGTGTGCGTGCGTGCGTGCGTGCGTGCGTGCGTGCGTGTGTGCTGTGGAGAAAACAGCAACATTTTCTGTTATAAACTGAGAATTACGGTGCACACATACAGCAGTGTTTCGCAAACATTTTCATGTCGAGGAGGACCCCCAAATTGACACTTATTCAAAAAGATACGCCAGGGACCCCCAGACGATGTTTTATCATGGCTCTAGCAGTGAATCTCAACCATTCTAATTTCAAAGACCCGAAGTTTGACATGCATTAGGCTATGGTCGGACCCCCATTTAATGTAGCCAATTAGGCTATGATTTCTATTTTCTATCTCTGGGACCCCAATTTATCATTTATCATCATCAATGTTAATGTTAAAGTGTACAAATACGGGTCCATTTGGTTCCATTTGTAGGCTACACTCTCTGAGTTATAGACCCATAAGGGTCCATTTGGTTCCTAACTATCTATCATTTAGCAGGGGAACCCCTGGAACTCCGTCAAGGACCCCTGGGGGTCCCGGACCCCACTTTGAGAACCACTGATATACCGTTGTTGCCTATTGAGATTGGGCAAGCTGCCCAGATCACACATGTCACACGTCTCAAAATTCCCAAAACACATGAAGCGTCCATGAACAGGATAACAATAAGTTGTTAAGTGACCCAAGGGATGGGACGATAAGCGATATTATCGTTTATCGTGATAAAAATAAACACTCAATATCGTGGAGATTTGTGAAATCGTCCTCCATCATGCACTGGACTCAATTCACATTTTATTTGCCGAGCTGCATATCCGGTACCATTTGAACCCTCTATTGTTAAAAGGTACTTGATACAGTCTTTTTTTTCACTCTCTAACAAATCTCTTTGCCAAAGAATATCCGATACAAGCTCACAACGTCGCTCTGAGCTTGTAGATCTACAATTTGTTTTGGCAAATGTTCCGCCCCAGCCAGGATAATGGATGCTGGGGATATTTGGATTATCACGATTGTATTGTAAATCGCGATTTCTTTGGTCACAATAATCGTGACATATGAAATGTTCATATCGTCCCATCCTATAGTCTACAACCTCCAAGCACATCAACGTTCAAGTCCCCTAAAACCACTGAATCATCACTTAACCATTAACGCTCCTCCGCGTGTCATTCAACCAACGCAGGTCCCCATTGTTATTCCTGCAAGCATTGATCCAGATTCAATTTGGTTCATCCAAATCCTCTCTCTAATTAGGCCACTGTGAACCATGGGAAAGAGGCGAGGGGGGTGAGTATAATATCGTCGTCGCCGTGTGGAAACCTTGTATGTCCAAAACCGTTCACTTTGCATTTATTGTTTTAAAAAATGTTTTAAATAGTGAAAATAGCCGATCTACAAGCACACAGTGTGCTTGCAGATCGTCTGTTTTCACTAGTTTTGTGCGACGGTCTTGTATGATGAAGCAGGGCTTTGCTTTGCGCAAAAAAGGTACACATTTGAAACTTGGAGATACGAGGTTTCGGCATGTGTTGCACGTGAGCGCGTGTCAGGAGGAATCGGGAGGGGTGCGTGTGTGCGTGCGTGCGTGTGTGCATGCGTGCGTGCGTGTGTGTGTGTGTGTGTGTGTGTGTGTGTGTGTGTGTGTGTGTGTGTGTGTGGGGAGGACAAGAGAGAGAGAGGTGGGAATAAAAATGAGGAGAACGAAAGTGAGAGAGAGAGAGAGAGAAAGGGGAGAGAGCAGTGGTGTCAGTTCAGCAAAAGCTAGGGTATGGCAAAGATGGCAGTCCCCATGGAAAAGAGGCATTACATTTTGTATAACACTTAACAATAATGCATTGCACCTGTGGAGCTGACCTGTAGAACCTGGGAATATATCATTTTGTCAAGATGGGGAGAATACAAGAGTGGAGAATATAATTCTAATACCTTGTTAAAGTGACTGTCACGGTGCAGCCGTGCCCTATACATACATGCATACACACACAATCAAGGACCGTGCACACACATCTCACAGCGGAGTCAACCTGATCAATTGACAACCAGCTGGATTGGAAGTGACAGTTCAATGGTGTTGCATATATTTGTACAAAGGACATTTTTAAGTAATTTAACTGAATGAGTTTAAATGTGTAAATGTGGGTTCATTGTCACTGAATGTGTTGGTCACCTGTCTCTCCTCTGCAGTGCTGGCAATCCTGTTGATTGGAATGGGCCAAGCACTGTAGAGGAGGAGGGGTGTCTGTTCTGGTTATTTTGTATTTGTTTATTGTTTGTGTTTGGTGCCTGAAATATTTATGGAAGGATATTTATTGTAAATGAGTTAAAGAAGCACAGGTAATTGTATATCAACTCATGGGCCGTGGTTTGCCTTGTTTGAGATAATTGATTCAATTATTACTTTTGTGCTTGGTTTGCCCCACCTGTTTAAGAGCAGGCATGCTGCAGGTGAGGGGAGTTCAGTATGTCTTGAGGCTAGTAAGAGACAGCATCAGGGGAGAGCTGCTAGGGGCCTCATGGAGGCATAGCCTGAGTGCAGTATCTCAAGTTCCTGTTTTGTTGTTTTTCTTAAGTTAGCTTCAAGTGTTAATTTCGGTTTCCTAATTTTGGAACGTTTCCTTTTGGCCAGTCTTTATTTTTGTTTGTACTGTCGCCGGCTTTCACTGTCTGTGTCTTTGGGGAGGTAAATAAAATACCAACAAAATGTACAAATGGACCTGTCTGCTTTGTGGAGCCTCGTACCGTCGACCAGCCTTTCCACATGTGGTGTCAGAAGAAAAAGTAAAGGGACAGTCCACAGTGCATCCAAAGGCAGCAGCAGTGGCAAGCGGAGGCCTCAGAGGAAGGGGGGCCACACAGGGACGAGAAAAGTGTCCAGCAGTGATCACCGCCTTTTCCGAGGAGGCTACAGCGTCCAACCTGGCCAGGAAGTTCCAGATGAAGGAAGGAGAGAGGGAGCAGCAGGAGCGGCAGCTCGGCTTCCTCAACCACCACAGCACCCAGCTCCTGGGAGCATTGCGGCAACCAGGGCGAGGCCAAGTGTACCTGCTCAGCGCGGCAAGGAGTGTCGGTGGCAGCGACAGGTCAACGCGGGCAGCAGGATCAGCGGCAGCACCGGTGCCAGGGGAGATCCAAACATGGTGGGCGACATGGACACCAAAGCCAGAATGAGGTGGTTCCATGTCATGTGATTGTTCAACGTTGTGGCCCTCCACAGAAAGGGGTTTGAACTGCAGCAGACTTCTTTCGAGGACGCCACATGGGGCGTCATTTGAAGGGGGGGGAAATGTCACGGTGCAGCCGTGCCCTATACATACATGCATACACACACAATCAAGGACCGTGCACACACATCTCACAGCGGAGTCAACCTGATCAATTGACAACCAGCTGGATTGGAAGTGACAGTTCAATGGTGTTGCATATATTTGTACAAAGGACATTTTTAAGTAATTTAACTGAATGAGTTTAAATGTGTAAATGTGGGTTCATTGTCACTGAATGTGTTGGTCACCTGTCTCTCCTCTGCAGTGCTGGCAATCCTGTTGATTGGAATGGGCCAAGCACTGTAGAGGAGGAGGGGTGTCTGTTCTGGTTATTTTGTATTTGTTTATTGTTTGTGTTTGGTGCCTGAAATATTTATGGAAGGATATTTATTGTAAATGAGTTAAAGAAGCACAGGTAATTGTATATCAACTCATGGGCCGTGGTTTGCCTTGTTTGAGATAATTGATTCAATTATTACTTTTGTGCTTGGTTTGCCCCACCTGTTTAAGAGCAGGCATGCTGCAGGTGAGGGGAGTTCAGTATGTCTTGAGGCTAGTAAGAGACAGCATCAGGGGAGAGCTGCTAGGGGCCTCATGGAGGCATAGCCTGAGTGCAGTATCTCAAGTTCCTGTTTTGTTGTTTTTCTTAAGTTAGCTTCAAGTGTTAATTTCGGTTTCCTAATTTTGGAACGTTTCCTTTTGGCCAGTCTTTATTTTTGTTTGTACTGTCGCCGGCTTTCACTGTCTGTGTCTTTGGGGAGGTAAATAAAATACCAACAAAATGTACAAATGGACCTGTCTGCTTTGTGGAGCCTCGTACCGTCGACCAGCCTTTCCACAGTGACCATTTTGTTAAATTTTGCATTTGTTGTTATTTTACTGTAGCCTAGTTCCAGACCCTGAATCGCTAGCCACACCCCTTTAATTTTTTTGTTTTGGCGATTCAGGTCTAGTATCGCTCTCATTGAAGAGTGCCTGCCTCGGTTGAAAATCCGATCAGCGAATCAGCATCGTGAATCAGCGTGTGTTTCCAAGTACACCAGCGCCGCCGCCGTACTGTACCGTGCATCACGTTGCGATAAAATGCGGTAAATTGCGGTAAAATGCGATCGTATCGATCTCGCTATGAAACACCAGTAGCAGGCATGTTATGTTGTGTTTGATTACTAGTTCGAAGTGCTCCTATTCTGACTGTTTCTTTGGTTAGCAAGTAGCACTAGCAAGCAACAGGCGAGCCACTAGCCAGCCACACTGAACCAATCGCTGAAGACTGCCTTTTTTTTGGCAACGCCCATCCCTGCAATCGCCTTCGGTAGAACTGAGTTCAGACTGAATAATGGAGTGAAACGAAATGTCAATTCAGGCTGAGTGTCAGGCTAATTTTACTGTAATTTCACAATATAATAACCAGCGCAGATAGACAAAGAGGCATTCAAGGATTTATATTTAAAAGTAACTATTATTCTCCCCCCCTGGACCCAGGGTATGGCAGCTGCACACCCCTGCCATACCCAATTGACGCCCCTGGGAGAGAGAGAGAGAGAGAGAACGAGAGTGGGTATTAAATTGGAGATGTGTCTTGCTCCTGTCCGAAGAAGAGCGCTTATCCTGACTTAAGGTGGATGGAACGGCGTTCGGTGCGTGTGTGTGTGCGCACGCGTGCGTGTGTGTTAATTGCCTCCCAAGAGCGCGGCGTCCCTGCTAATGCTGGATCTCCTCAATCAGTCTACGAGGCATGCTAAACACTATACTGCAGCGCTCTCTCTCTCTCCCCCCATTGCCTTAACATTCACACCGTGCACACTGTCACACACACTGCACTGTAACGCCTCCGCCTGTGCTCCGCCGTACCGCTGTGCCGGGCCGTCAAAAGCCCCTTTTCCACTGCAGCTTTAGCACCACACCACACCACACCACACCACACCACATAAAATAAATGATCGACATTTTCCATTACATAAAAGTACTGCTATCGGTAAGATACAAATCAACCCTTTTTACTGTGATTATAATATTACAATATACATTTGTATTACAACTATCCTAATTATAATACACTATAATGGATTATAACTGTGATGATAATACACTATACATTATTAATGTATTACTATGATAACTGTAATACACTATAATAGATTACCAGTAAGACTCCCTAATCGGGAGATAAGCGACCGTAGGTCACTTATCTCCACAAATTT